>NC_083771.1:20864115-20889115 GCF_963514075.1 Conger conger
AGATTTCCGTCGTCTTCTCCGTTGGGGAAGCGACCCCCCGCAACCTTGGTCTGGAGGAACTGCGCCGGGAGCTGCCGCCTCCCTTTTTCTGTTTTTGGTTTTGTTTTGTTTTTTGTTCGATTCTCTGGAAGCGGTTCGCTGCAGCATGAAGAGTCGCTCATGTGCTCACTTCAGACGACCCAACATGGCCGTCTACGGCTTGGGGGACCTTCTGGAACACTCCGCTAGCCCCGTGAAGCGCCTCAGAACTGACCGGCCCCTCCCCTGTGTCCCCCCAGAGGAGGCCTTCCAGAAGCTGGCCACCGAGACGCTGGAGGAGCTGGACTGGTGCCTGGACCAGCTGGAGACCCTGCAGACCCGCCACTCCGTCAGCGAGATGGCCTCCAACAAGGTGAGCCCCCCCCCCCTTCAGCATGCCACCAAACACACACCCCCTCTCCTCCCCTCCCCTCAAGAACACACACACCCTCTCCTCCCCTCCCCTCAAAAACACACACCCCCTCTCCTCCCCTCCCCTCAAAAACACTCACCCCCTCTCCTCCCCTCAAAAATACACACCCACAATTCTCTCTTCAAACAAACACATCCCAAATCCTCCCCTCCCCTCAAAAGAAATACACCCCCCACCCCACCCCCCTCAAAAAACACATCCCCGAGTCCTCCCCTGTGTTTTGGCGAGGTAGCCCCCCTCCCCACACACACAAACATCACATCACAATGCAGGCGCTCTATCAATCCCCCCTCTCCCCAAAAACTACGCTTGTGTACAGTACAGTGTGTCCCCATCCCACATCTGTCGCCCTCCCAGAGCCTGAGTCTCTACTGTTCTCCCCCAAAAACCTTCTTTCTACTGCCCCCCTAAACCTTCTCTGTACTGCCCCCCACCCCTACACACTTTGAGGGTCTGTGGCCAAGCACATACGGGTGCCAGACATGCGCACAGACACACAAACAAACATACACACACGCACATGCCCACACACTCACGGAGGGCAGACAAAGAGACTAATGGAGACAGCCTGACAGACAGAAAGGCTGTGGGAGAGACTGAGGTTGATAGTGAGTGGCTCATGCAGGACCAAGATGGCTGCCGCAGTGAGGCAGTTCCACATGAGATGCACACACATGTAACCCACCCACGGCGCGGTGTCCGGCTCCATCAGCACTGTGTCTACGTGAAGCGTCTGTGAGAGGGGTGGGGGGTCTCCACGGTAAGGGCAGTACCGTGGGGAGGGCAGGCAGAGGACTGCTCAGGGCAGTCCGGACTGAAGGTCACCCCCCCCACACACACACACACACACATACACACACCAGCCGTATTCCAGTCACGGCATTTAGGGAATCACCCTCTACAGTCGTACTCTGTCCTCATAGGAATATCCTTCATTTTTGTATTGTATTTAATTTTTCATGTTTTTTAATGCAAGAGCCGGTTTTTCCCTTCAGAAAAGAGCATGATGGTGAAACATGAATGTTGTGCTAATCTGGCCCAGGTCTGCTGATGCTGTTGAACATGTCTTTCAACCTGCAGTGTGCCAGCATGCTGTTATTTACAGTCTGGATATTAATATCTATTATAATAACATGCATAAATAAATAGACATAAGAGCTACAGATTTGATTGGACAACAAGGTTGTTGTTGATACTGCTGTTGTTGCTCATGTTGCTGTTGTTTCTGGTGCTGTCATTGCTGCTGCTGTTTCTGCTGTTGTTGTTGCACTTCTTGCTGCTGTTGTTGTTGTTGCTGTTGTTGTTGTTGTACACTGCAGTTGATATGCCTCAGTGTTTGAATCCGGAGTGGTCAGTTGTCCAGCTGGTTGGAGACTGAGCTGAGAAGTTCCTGCACTGTTCCTTCAGTGGCTGTCCTCTGCTGCTCCTTTAATGAGGCACCTGTAGGCCCTGCGTGGATTCTCAGATGTGGTCGCTTTGGCGGTTCTTTTAAGACATGTACTGCGAGCTCCATAATGTTTGGGACACAGTCAGTTATTCTTGATTTGGCTCTGTACGCAACAGTTTTACATCATTATAGATGCATCTGGATTCGCGGTAGTGCAGCAATGACCTTCGGGTTGTGACGCATCTGCCATCTGGGATGAGAGTGATGGGATTTCTGCATTTCACCCAACGCAGCTTTGAGAGCTAACAGCATCCTTTCCTCCTGGAAGGCCATCTCTCCTGGTTATTAGTGGTTTAGTCCGAGATTATTGACCTATGACAGATGATTGAGGTCAGGGTTGAGGGCTGTGCTCTGGTTTTACAGCCTTTTTTCACGCAGGAAACATGGCTGTATTTCCATTGTTTCCCTCTTGCCTTGTGTCACTCCACTCCTGGTCCTGGTTTGCACTCGCTTGGCATACCACGTGTCTTATTACTTCTTATCCAAAATGAACGCCCTGATCTGAGGGCTGAGATTGATAAGCCTCCTTACTTTTGGATACCGGCCCACAATGGCCGGGGTGATCTCCACCAATCTTTCTAGGAACACCTGCGCAAATCCTTCTTGGAGGTCTTCACCAATCCTTCTTGGAATATCTTCACCAATCCTTCTGAGAATATCTCCACCACTCTTCCAATCAACAGATTTGCAGAGAAACTTTCTGCCTGTTATTGTTAGGAAATAATAGCCAGAACCAGGCTGTGTAACTCGGTGCCTGAACCAGAATCAGCCTCTCTAGCTTAGCATAGCCAAAACACCAGATCAAATGAGGCACACATGAAGTAATGTATATGTCAAAAGTGACTTTGAAGCTCAAAGATTGAGAAAAGAGTAAGAAAATGTATGTTCCCTTAAATAAATGGTCCAGCGAGTCATACCCAGTCTGGATTAAAATGAAAATGTCTTCTACAGCCTCTCACACAAGCCTGTCTTGCGGTTAAAAAATCAGCAGCTTTCTTTGGAGTTCAGCTGCTCCACACAGAAAATATTAATGGCATTGTTATTCTCAATCATTCTTCCATTCTTCATAAAACTATTTTTGAATGCAGTGCAAAAGCACCTTTGCTACACATCCACCCCAAGCTTGGAGAGGTCTTCACAAGCACAACATCATGGCGTTAATTAGATTCAAGTCCATCAAACCCATTCAGACTACCTTCTGAAATTTAAGATATAGTCTCACAGTGGGTTCACTTTTTCTACCTGCCAGTCAGGCGTTGGTAGGCCTACACGAGGTTGGAGCTTGGGGCGAGACCTTTACATGTGCTTTTGGACAGTTGTAACTCGGACAGGACGATCACAAGTATTTTGTGATAGTCGGAGCTTGGACAGGACGATCTCAAGCACCTTGGAATAGTTGTAACTTGGCCAGGACGAACTTGAGCACCTTGGGATAGCTGTAACTTGGACAGGACGATCTTGAGCACCTTGGGATAGTTGTAACTTGGACAGGACAATCTTGTGTGTATGTCTGTGTCTGTGAGCATCTGTGTGTGTGTCTGTGTCTGTGAGCATCTGTGTGTGTGCCTGTGTATATGTGTGTCTGTGTCTGTGTGAGTATCTGTGTGTGTGTCTGTGTCTGTGAGCATCTGTGTGTGTGCCTGTGTATATGTGTGTCTGTGTCTGTGAGCATCTGTGTGTGTGTCTGTGTCTGTGAGCGTCTGTGTGTGTGCCTGTGTGTATGTGTGTCTGTGTCTGTGAGTGTCTGTGTGTGTGTCTGTGTCTGTGAGTATCTGTGTGTATGTCTGTGAGCATCTGTGTGCATCTTGAGCACCTTGGGATAGCTGTAACTTGGACAGGACGATCTTGAGCACCTTGGGATAGTTGTAACTTGGACAGGACGATCTTGAGCACCTTGGGATAGTTTTAACTTGGACAGGACGATCTTGAGCACCTTGGGATAGTTGTAACTTGGACAGGACGATCTTGAGCACCTTGGGATAGTTGTAACTTGGACAGGACGATCTTGAGCACCTTGGGATAGCTGTAACTTGGACAGGACGATCTCAATTACTTTGTGATAGTCGGTGCTTGAGTGCGATGAAGTTGATGTGGATAAGGCTGTCTGCTAAGGAGATAAATATGTTCATTTAAAGTAAATAATGAAATAAAGCCGGACCTGCTGCTCTTTGCTATTCCAGGCTTCTTCATGTACCCTCCCCTAATGAGTTGCCTCCCTTTTGCCATCACCTTAAAAGGGAGACTGTAATGTTTGATTTGCTTTGTACAGGCCTGTGTATCTCCATATGCATAACATGCCATTGTTTATGCGCAGTTGCGTAGCTCCCTTTGTAGTGAAGTGGGCTTTTAATCAAAGGGATATCTGCCTTGATGAGCATCTTTTTTGAGGTGTAAAATATGTGTAAAATATGGTGATTTTTGCCTACCTATTTTTCGAGCTTTGCGACAGTTGGACATTGCGCTATATTTTTCCACTATATTTTTATTAATTCTGTGTGACAGAAGGTGAGAGGGATACCTATTTTTATTTTAGGTGAATGTATGAAGGGGTTGAGAATGGCCGTACTGTGGCTCAGTCCCAAGGCCCCGCTCCTAGCTCCTTGTGTGCCTGTGTATATGTGTGTCTGTGTCTGTGAGCGTCTGTGTGTGTGTCTGTGTCTGTGAGCGTCTGTGTGTGTGTCTGTGTCTGTGAGCATCTGTGTGTGTGCCTGTGTATATGTGTGTCTGTGTCTGTGTGAGTATCTGTGTGTGTGTCTGTGTCTGTGAGCATCTGTGTGTGTGCCTGTGTATATGTGTGTCTGTGTCTGTGAGCATCTGTGTGTGTGTCTGTGTCTGTGAGCGTCTGTGTGTGTGCCTGTGTGTATGTGTGTCTGTGTCTGTGAGTGTCTGTGTGTGTGTCTGTGTCTGTGAGCATCTGTGTGTGTGTCTGTGTCTGTGAGCATCTGTGTGTGTGCCTGTGTATATGTGTGTCTGTGTCTGTGTGAGTATCTGTGTGTGTGTCTGTGTCTGTGAGCATCTGTGTGTGTGCCTGTGTATATGTGTGTCTGTGTCTGTGAGCATCTGTGTGTGTGTCTGTGTCTGTGAGCGTCTGTGTGTGTGCCTGTGTGTATGTGTGTCTGTGTCTGTGAGTGTCTGTGTGTATGTCTGTGTCTGTGAGCATCTGTGTGTGTGTCTGTGTCTGTGAGCATCTGTGTGTGTGCCTGTGTATATGTGTGTCTGTGTCTGTGTGAGTATCTGTGTGTGTGTCTGTGTCTGTGAGCATCTGTGTGTGTGCCTGTGTATATGTGTGTCTGTGTCTGTGAGCATCTGTGTGTGTGTCTGTGTCTGTGAGCGTCTGTGTGTGTGCCTGTGTGTATGTGTGTCTGTGTCTGTGAGTGTCTGTGTGTGTGTCTGTGTCTGTGAGTATCTGTGTGTATGTCTGTGAGCATCTGTGTGTGTGAGTGTCTGTGTGTGTGCCTGTGTCTATGTGTGTCTGTGTCTGTGAGTGGCTGTGTGTGCGCCTGTGTGTATATGTGTCTGTGTCTGTTAGCGTCTGTGTGTGTGCCTGTATGCATGCGTGTTCTTTTTTCTTTCTGTGTCTGGATTTGCAGTTATTTTCCAAATGGGCCCGTGGGTTGAATGTTGAACAGACCTTGAGTTTCAGTCATGGAGTTTCAAAAAGAATTCCAACAAAGACATCACACCTCTCCGCAACTAGGCGCCTTTTTAAGCGGCAAGCGTGGGATTGTGAATCGATCTATATTTGGCGCAACTTTTGGCAACCCCTGGAATTGCTCAGGCTAAAAATGCACACGGTCTGTTTCCATGGGGAAAAGATACTGATGAATCTCGGCCTTCAGCGTGAGAAGGCAGGAAGTAGGGTTTACACCGAGGCATACAGCTGCCTGTTATAATCAATTGATCAGTCACACTTTATTTATACAACACAATTCATACAAAAGATGCCATGTGATGCTGGTGTTCTGTGGCTGTCCACTATGTCACACATATAATGCTCTGGCGAGCCTGTCCGAAGAAATGGGACCAATGTGACCAATAACCTTTATATGTGACTACTGTACGTGTGTGCAGACCACACATGTGTGCATCACAAGTGCAGCGTCTAACAGGAGAAACACGCTGGACGCCCTTCTAGACACCGATGCCCTCTCCCTTCCTCTTTCTCTTACAGTTCAAAAGAATGCTGAACAGGGAGCTCACCCACCTCTCGGAGATGAGTCGCTCCGGAAACCAGGTCTCAGAGTTCATATCGAGCACGTTCTTAGGTGAGTCTGACCGCACGCTGACCACGTCCTGACCGCACTTGGCCTGTACAGCCAATGGACGTGTCGACCATCGATGAAGAATTCATAGAATTCTCTCCATCTATCTCTCCCTCTCCACCCTCTCCCTACTCTCCCTTCTTATCTCTCTCTCCTTCCCTCCCTCCCTCCCTCCCAGATAAGCAGCACGATGTGGAGATGCCCTGCCCGCAGTCTCAGAAGGAGAAGGACAGAAAAAAGAAGCCCATGTCCCAGATCAGCGGGGTGAAGAAGCTCATGCACAGCTCCAGCCTGACCAACTCCAACATCCCGCGCTTCGGAGTCAAGACCGAGACCGAGGACTCGCTCGCCAAGGTGACCGGTGGTGCTACACACGCCCCCACCGTCCAACATATCTTTCAACTTCTTCCTTTTATCGTATCGTGAGCTGCCAGGTTTGGGTTTAGGACCAAGTGTCTCTAACACTAGCCACGACTTTCCATGGGCTTGTGAAAAGCATTTTAGTGACCATGGAAGTGCAGTTTTCAGGCTCCACCATTTTGTACAAATTGGAGCTGAAGATTGGGCAGTAGGTAAACGAGGAGCCCTTATATGGGCATGAAGTTCAGAATGTGGCTCGTCCACAAAGTATTGCTATACTGTCCAAACACAAACTTTAAAGATTTGCTCATGAGGAGACGTTACATAAAGAAAAAAATGACTATTATGACTACATTTCAAAAAATATTGACGGTTACCATTGACTTGTATTGAAAGGGATGGTTGAAGCACAACCACGCTGGCACTAGTGAGCAACGAAACCCAGGTTTGGGCGCTTGGTTCAGGATTTTGAAGTTCAGCCTGAGCTGACCCCTGACCCCGGAAGCCAGGGTAAAGTTTCTCACTGTGTTTTATTTGTATAATCACGTTGACTGACACACAGGCTCTTTCTCCTTCCAGGAGCTGGAGGACATTAATAAATGGGGCCTTAATGTTTTCAAAGTCACAGAGTTTTCGGGGAACAGGCCATTAACAGTGATGATGTACACCATCTTCCAGGTGAGTGCTTCCCCCAGAGCTTCAGGTCCCCGGCTGTGGTGTAGTTTGAGAAGGCTTGGCCTGCTGACCACATCTCTGCCATTTTCCTCTCCTTTCCAGGAAAGAGACTTGCTAAAAACGTTCAAAATCCCCTTAGACACGTTTATAACCTACCTGATGACCTTAGAAGACCATTACCATGGTGATGTTGCGTACCACAACAACATCCACGCTGCTGACGTCGCTCAGTCTACACACGTGCTGCTGTCAACCCCTGCGTTAGAGGTAAGGCACGCTCAACATTCAACATTTTTATTGCTATAGTAACTACCACTGGGATGCCTGCTCCCCTCTCACTCCCATAGCATAGGCATTAATACAAAACTATATAAAAAATGTAACATCTCTAAAAAAGACAAGGCGTGTTATAAGCTTGACACGCATGCACGCACACACATGCACGCTCACACATGCACGCACACACATGCACGCTCACACATGCATGCTCACGGAGGTGTACAGTAGGGCTCAGGACAAGCCCCAAATGGAACATCACAGTGGGTCTCTAACCTCTAACCCTGACCCCTATTAAGTTTAAACCTGACGCTATGAACCTTAAACCTGACCCTCTCTCTCTCTCTCTCAGGCTGTGTTCACAGACCTGGAGGTCCTTGCTGCCATTTTTGCCAGTGCGATTCACGACGTGGACCATCCTGGTGTCTCGAACCAGTTCCTCATAAACACCAGTGAGTTTTATGCTGGTTTTTACATGGAGTAGTTATGAGGTTTAAAAAGTCCTGACATTGAAAACATGTTGACATTGTATGTTCAACTGCAGTCTCAGACAAAGAATTAATTAATTTTGTGTGCGCGTGTGTATGTGTGTTTGTGCACGTGCGTGCATGCATGTGTGTTTGTGTGTGTGTTTACATTTGTGTGTGCATGTCTGGGTGTGTGTGTGTGTATGTGTGTGTGTATTTGTGTCTGTGTCTATTTGTGTGTGTGTATTTGTGTGTGTGTTTGTGTGTGTGTGTGTGTGTGCGTGCGTGTGTGTCCTCACAGACTCGGAGTTGGCCCTCATGTACAATGACTCGTCGGTGCTGGAGAATCACCACTTGGCCGTGGGCTTCAAGCTACTGCAGGAGGAGAACTGTGACATTTTCCAAAACCTCACCAAAAAACAGAGACAATCCCTGCGCAAGATGACCATCGACATCGTAAGCCGCCCCTTCACAGAGCAGTAATCTCAGGCCGTCACTGTACACAGCAGACGTGCCGGATCACCAGCTGTATTGAGCCTCTCTGTCTCAACCCCCAGGTCCTCGCCACTGACATGTCCAAGCACATGAACCTGCTGGCGGACCTCAAGACCATGGTGGAGACCAAGAAGGTGACCAGCTCTGGAGTCCTGCTCCTGGATAACTACTCTGACAGGATACAGGTGATCCTTCCTTACAGTCACCTCCTTCTAATACCGGAGCTGATTAATTCATCTCATTAAAGGGCTTGTATGATAATGGGTAGGTTTCACGTGCAGTTTTTTCTTTGCATGGATTCTAGAGTTCATGGTATAATAAGCACAGTAGTTTAGAATAGTTTAGTCACACCTTGAAGTATTTGAGCACTAACCCGCCAATGAAATGCCTTTTAAAAAAAGTAGATTCAGACCTGGTCTAATTGTTTTGGATCCAAATAGTTCTCTATGCTCGATTGATCTGGCCTGGTGCAATTGAGACACCCGAGAGGACTAGAAGGCAGGGTTCTCGCCTCTAATACACCAGACAGGCTCAGCAGAGAGCAGACCCAGGTCTGTAGACATTGGTAGAGTGGCGGTGAGGTGAGAATTTTCCGGGCCCTCCTCCTCAGGTTCTGCAGAACATGGTGCACTGCGCGGACCTGAGCAACCCCACCAAGCCCCTGCAGCTGTACCGGCAGTGGACCGACCGCATCATGGAGGAGTTCTTCAGCCAGGGCGACCGCGAACGCGACCGGGGCATGGAGATCAGCCCCATGTGTGACAAACACAATGCCTCGGTGGAGAAGAGCCAGGTAGGCCCCGTGCCCTCCTCACCACTGCTCTCTGCAGTCTGCTCCCTTCTCATTCTGTACGTTCCCCTTTTGAGATGAGCATGTGAAGTAACGAGGGAGCCCCCCTACTTCCGCCTTCAAGTACTTACACCAAACAGCTTTCAGCCTCCACCTCATCTATACACCTTAATATTAAATGTATTCAAATGTACAATTTCAAGCGTTGGGGTCAACTTATGATTCAGTCAGTTGAGGAAATTATTTAAATGAAGATGGCTTGAGAAATGGCTGATATTTATGTTTATTTTTTAGATTAAATCATTGGAGTTTCCGGAATCAGGCTCTGTTTAACGTGTGTGTGCTGGTGACCTGCAGGTGGGCTTCATAGACTACATCGTGCACCCCCTGTGGGAGACGTGGGCCGACCTGGTGCACCCGGACGCACAGGAAATCCTGGACACGCTGGAGGAGAACCGGGACTGGTACCAGAGCACCATCCCCCAGAGTCCGTCGCCCGTCCCGGACGAGCCCACGGAGGGCCGCCCCGGGGCCCCGGACAAGTTCCAGTTCGAGCTGACGCTGGAGGAGGACGGAGAGTCCGACATGGAGAAGGACAGCGGCAGCCAGGCCGAGGAGGAGGAGGAGGAGGAGGAGGAAGAGGAGGACAACAGCTGCAGCGACTCCAAAACGCTCTGCACTCAGGACTCTGAGTCCACTGAGATACCCCTGGACGAGCAGGCAGAGGAAGAGGAGGAGGAGGAGGAGGAGGAGCAGGAGGAAGAGAACCTGGTGGGGGTGGGGGTCTCCAATGAGCCTTGTGCGGTGGTTGAGGAAGAGGAGGAGGAGGAGGAGGAGGAGGAGCTGGACGAATAGCAGCCTCTCGAAGAGCGAAACTGTCGTATTACGTAACAGACGAATGACTAGTAATAATAATAATAATAATGATAATAATAATAATAATGTAGGTTTGTTTTGTGAAAGTTCCAAAGCGCACGTTGCACTCTGCAGCCCTCACCCTCTCCTCGAGCTCCTCTGAGCAGGGTAGCCAGCCGCTCGCTGGCACTTCTACTGTTTTGCACTCAGGAATATTTAGTCTTTTTTTTTTTTTTGTTGGTAGGTGTTTGTTTTGTTTTGGGACCGAGGTTTGTTCCCACTGAGTCTGACCTTTCAAGGTCACCCAGACAACCTTGCTCCTCCCTCCTAACTGCACGCTTGCCCCCCCCCCCCCCCCGGCTCCTTTGCAAACGGACAGGAAGTGGTCTGAATCTGGATTATCACTCCTCAGATGGAGCAAGCGGTGAAAATCAATGATTGTTTTTTGTTTTGTTTTGTTTTGTTTTTGTTTTTTTTCAAATTCAGTTACAATACTATTGGTGGAAAGTGCTGAGCTGCATTCTGATTGCCCAATGGATGCCCCTGGCGCGGGAGGGGGGGGGGGGGAATCGCCGTGGCGACCGGTGATCACGCGGAACATCCGGAGCGAGGTTCTGTGTGGATTTATCGAGACACTTTTCTAATTTCAAGTCTTCCTTGAAACCTGACTGAAAAAAAAAGAAACATACAGCTCTGACGCTGTTTTGACCTCTTGAGTTTTTGTATTGTATGTAAACATGGAGAATCTTTTGTAGATTTTACTTTTGTTATCGGGGAAAAAAAGAAATCGTATGGATACATATACTGTATATTTAAAAGAATCTTTCAAAATGTCATCTGCCATGTGCTATTTGTATTTTTATTTTTGTTTTTATTTTGTATTGAGTGACTTGCAGGTTTGCTGTGTGACACCACAGCGCCCTGGAAACTGTTTCACTGTGTGTATTTCTGAACTCTCTGCGGGACTGCTCGTGACTTTGACACAATCGTTTTCATTATTGTTTGTATGGGTTTTAAATAAGCAGGATATGGTCACTGCAGAGGGCTCGTGAGTGAGAGTGTGTGTGTGTGTAATTAAGTGCACACGCCACCACGATCGACCACAATCAACTAGCCTTTGACTTTGATGAGTCACTGATGCCTACACAACCTTTATTAACTTCTGTGATATTGTGAATCTTACAATGGACGAAGCAACACTTTGGTTTGCCCTGCCTAAATGCGATCAGCTTAGCTGTGTACCACACGTAAACCGCACAGTGTTAACGATTCTCACACGCCCAATACCGAGACACGCGCTAGATTCGGTTAACGACAGCCACTCCCATTTTTGAGTTTTGAAGTTTTGAAGACGGAGCAGTGCTTCAGCTGTGGCGGTCATGGAGACGTAAGCCCCGCCCCCGGCCATGACAGGAGATCACATGACAATCAGTCACAGAGGTTCCACTCAGACGCAGGGCTGGGGGAGGGGCTTCCCGTGATCGATGCGCCAATGTTCACAGATTGACAACTCTTTGCTTTCTTTGCCAAATCTGCCCCCCGGATATGCTGGGCTTGCACACTGCTGTACACTCTACCATAATATTAAGCAAAGTGGCTTCTGTTCTCTTTTCCTTCAAATATTTGATTAATTCTGTTGGGTTTTTATTTTATTTTTTTGGGAGTCACTTTTGCCATAATTAGTGGTACTGTAGATCATTTACTGCAGCTTATATAACATTATAGAGTAGCAAGTTGCTATAACGTTACCCTAACGTTACCAAAACACCTTTTTCCCCCTGGTCACAGTGAGAGTTTGTACATAGAACAAAGATCGATATCTTTTTTTGAAGAAGATATTAATGAAAAAAATCAAACAAAAAACTTGAATCCGGCTTTTAAAGAGTGCTTGCTGATAAAAAGAGGATGTTTTTAAACATGTTATTTAATTATTTTATTTCTGTGCCATGCGTTTTTCTTTCCTCACCAGACGACCTTACCTGCAATGGAGTTTTCTTGTTTGTCTCTGTTTACAACCATGTATTTATTGTGCTGTACATATTATGGAATGTTTATTGTAAATGACCGATTCTTACTCTATATCATCCCTTATGGAGATGGTGTTGTTGTACTTGGATAACTCTTGTTGAGAGAATGTTTATTATACATACTTATTCAATGTAAAGTTGAGCTTCTGTAACATGTCACCTTAGAGAGCTTGCTCATGGAGAAGCGGGGGAAAGCCAAACAAATATGAATTTAAAATAAAAAGCCGCAGGTTGTTGGCCCCAGGGCTGTGCCTTAACTTTGAACAATGTTTTTTTTTTTTCCTTTCCTGCATTTCCGTCATTTCCTCTTCCTGTTTGCAGCATTAGAAGAGATGGGCGTTTCTAAATTCCGCCCTCTGCCTCTTTGCCGAAGCGAAAATAAAAAAAAGCTAGGACTTAGATACGTTATTTCTTATTTAAAAAAACTGAGACTTCGATACATTTTTTTTCTATTCAAAAGCTGCTGTAAGACTGGGATAGGGTTTTTACGTTCTGCCGTTTTGCTGCATTGTTCCCAGGCAGATAGACCAGAGCAGGGTGGGGCCAGTGAACTGGGCATCCAGAGACCCTGCCCCCTCGCCCCACCCGCGCCCCCATGTGGGACCAGGTCTGGTATGCAACACAGTGGAATGCAATATAATACACACGCACTCTCACTCTCTCACACACTCACTCACTCATACACACTCGCTCACTTATATACACACGCACTCTCACTGTCTCGCACACTCATACACACACTCGCTCATATACACATGCACTCACACACTCTCACACGCACACACACACACTCATACACACTCACACACACACACAGACACACATTCACTCACTCGCTCATATACACACACACTCTCACTCTCACTCACTCACTTATACACACGCACTCTCACTCTTTCACACACATACACTCACTCATATTATACGCACTCTCACACACATACACACACACACATATTCACACTCACTTTCAGTCTCATACACACACTGACTTATATTCTCACGCACTTTCACTCTCACACACACAGTCACATTCACACACAGTCTTACTTTCATACACACACTCTCGCACTCTTACACACATACACTTTTATATTCACACACACACAGACACACTCTCTCACACGTGCACACTCACTCAAATCTCAACGCGGAGGAGAGTACGGAACAGGAGATCCGTGCGTTTTGAGACTGTAGACCTTTCCGTGTTTTGTTTTGCCTTGCTGCTGGGGTGCAGATGGAGGGGAGAGAGGTGTTTGGGTGCTGTCTCTGTGGGCTTCCTACTCCAGGCCTCAGGGTATGTGCTTGTGTTGTGAAGGGAGTGTCTTTTAAAAATAATTCTGTTTCAAAAAGCCTGTTTTCCTGACACGCATACTGTAGATTTTAGCAGCCCTGGACCAAAGCAATCGGTGGCTTTTATTATAAATATAGAATTTTTTTTTTTTGTTCCTTTTAAAAAATAAAAAAAAAGTATAAAAGGGATTCATGAACTGTAAAAATATATCAAAACCAGAACAACCATAATTTTGTTTTCTATAGGGTACATCTTTAGAATGCCAACCTGTTTGGGGATTTCACAAGACTATTATAATGGATTCCTTGTCTCTTACAGTCTATTGGATAGAACTGTAGATCACACTCTGAACCTTCAGTAAAAAAAAAACAATAAAAACTGAAAAAACTTTTTTATATGCAACAGATGAAATAAAAGCATGGTTGATTCCACCTCAGTTTTCTCTCGTGTTTTTTGTGCATTTGTGCGGTAACCCCACTATTTGTCATCTCAAACACAAACACAAACCAACACAGCTTATGGACTGTAAAATTTTAAATGACAAATTAATTGTCAATATAATTGTTTGAGGGAAACAATGCTGTTGCTCTACATCGCTCTGCAAGCTCTGTGGATTTAGTATTTAAAAAAATGATTCAATGATACAATGCCTGGAAAAAGTATCCTGATGTCCTCTATTATTGCATATTTGTGACAATGCTTTCAAAACATTAGACAAAATGTGTAGACAACCTGGGTAAATTTATATTTTATTTATTTTATTTAATGACTTATATATTGAATTTAAGTCACCACACACCCACATCACCCCTGTGAGAAAGTAATTGCTCCCTTTAACTGAATGACTGGGTCGACATTAGCTCAGGACGTAAGAGCGATCGTCTGGCTGTCGGAAGGTTGCCGGTTTGATCCCCCTTCCTGGGTGTGTCATAGTGTACCTGAGCAAGCTGATTGGTACCTGGCACGGCAGCCAGTCTCTGTTGTCGTGAGTGTGTGTGTGAATGGGTGAATGGGCCTTTTTGAAATTTTCCATTGATATTTGTATTTTACATCGCTCTGGAGGACTTTTATCCCACTGAATTCAGACAGATTGTTTTTCGAGCTCTGCTCCTTTCAGGTCCTACCATAGCATCTCTACTGGGTTCATTTTTTAATTAAAATGATAAATCAAAAATGCACTACAAATAATTATATGTACGGTGTAAATTATGTACAGTACTGTGCAGTAGTTTTAGGCACCCTAGACTTTATTATATATATATATGTTTATTTTTTTTGTGTGTTAGTATAAAAGAACACATTTGAGATTTCCAAATATTGTTTTTCCAAAAGATTTGATTTTACAGAGACATTTTTGTATTTAATTTTAAAAAGTAACATATTACTGTAAGCAATTGACTACTTTTTACATAAAAACTTGATCAAGGCTGTCTGAGATGAGAAGCAAGGAGCCAACCAAAGTCTGCAGAAGAACTGTGGCAAGTTCTCCAACATGCTTAGAACAACCTCCCTGCTGATTGTCTTACAGAACTGCAGGACAGCGTTATCTCAGAGAAGTGATGCAGATTTAACGCCGGGTGGTCACAAAAAATATTGATTTGATTCAGTTTATCTATTCTGCCAAATGACAAAAATGTAATGTAAAATGTATAGTACATTTATTTAGGACCTTTCATTGAATTATTTTTGAAAGAATCTTATCTGTACAGAATGTAAGATTTTTGCACAGTACTGTATGTATATTAACACTGTATGGAGGACATGTTTATAATGCATTTACAGCTAGTGTTAATAGTGTGAATATCAGCTGTGTTTATATCATTTAATATCGATACTGTTAATATTAGTATTCAAACAGCAAATGAGCAATGCACTGATGGGATTATCAGACGTCTCCACCTTAAAATAAGCAACCGATTCAGACCCAAGAAACCAGGTGAGGTGAGTTAACTGTGCAATCAACGGCTTTCATTGATCAATTAATGCCAAGTAACAACGAAAGCCAGCACACCCTGCGGCTCTCCAGGACCGGGGTTGCCGACCCCTGGTCTAGACAAATCTACAAATTTTGGGGAATGTTGCCATCTTGTGGTGCTTTATATTATAAACTTATTAATTTCAGCAGTGTACCTAAAACTCCAGGCCCTGCAGTCCGTAATGTCTGCAGGTATTTGCTCCAGCCTTGCACTACACCACCTGATTTCACTAAAGAGATTACTTCCTGAAACAAGGAGGTGAAAGTTGAGGTGGAGTTGAGTAGCACGGATCTAAACAGTGCATCTAACTCAGGGTTACGCTATATTGCCAATCGATTTCCGATTTTGGTTGCCTCTTCTGTTCTTAATTATATAACTAGCCCAGTCACGTCTAGACCTATTTTCATTTGTATAAACATCAGCTAAAGCTGCAGATTGCAAGTGTAACCTAAAGATTTTAATGCGCTCAAGTACAGGAGTGAATCAGCTTTATTTGTTGCAACAAAACCAGTGCACAAATGTTTCTGGAAACATTTAGCCTAATTGGCAGTGTCATAGACAGTGCTGGAAGGGGTGGTGTGGGGTGAGGCTTTGATGTGTGTTTGACTCATTTTGGGATTCATTCAGGTGAGAGGAGGAAACAAGCAGAGTTGTAGATGGAGCAGGGAGATAGAAGAATGCCAAATGAGGCCAGTTTTGTGTCAAACCTGAATGAGCTTAACTGCTGCTGTGGCTGCAGGCTGTAACTTTAACGCATAGCCTGTGGTTGAGTCATCAGTCAGTCTGACAGAGGTTTTTTTTTTTTTTTTTTAGAGCAGTTTTTTTTTTTTTTTTTTCAGAGTTTTTGTTCAGACACACTCTGGATGTGTTTTTAAGTTTTCCATAATGTTTTCCTCAAACACTTAATTCGCTATAGTAACAAGGTTTGTGTTGTTGCCATCTTTGAATCCTTTGGTTTTGTGTCCCTAGCTAAAATGGCTGGTTTACTTGTTGATCAGACCATAGCAAAAAACATTAAAAGTAATCTGTGACTCACAGGCTTAGCAGTGAATGTAGCTAATGTCAGCTCATGTGAATGATTGGGCTGACATAAATGTTTCTCCTTGCTAGCCCATGCAATAAGAAGGCAAATCTTCCAGTTGCTTCTTAATTCAGAGGTTTCTGTAATGTTTGCCTTATCAAGGGGCAGTGTCCTGCCTGGGAATCAGACCTGCAATCTCTGAATAAGGCCTGTTACCCAACATCTGCTCTACACTGCGACCAGCCCTGAGTGCCCACCCATGGTAACTTTAATATCACTGTCAGCGCTACTCAACTCCTCATCCTGCGGGCCGCAGTGTCTGCACGTATTTCTTCAACCGTGTGCTACACCACCTGATTTCAGTAATTAGCTTATCTGAACCAAGCAGGTAAAATGATGAGTAAAATCAGGCGGTGTAGCGCACGGTTGGAGCAGATACTTACAGACACAAGAGAGACACGCAAAGAGACTGCACATCTCCTGCCCTGTGTCCCTCTGCTCCAGGCTGCGTGGGACCCTGCTGCAGGACAGCAGCAGTGGTACAGCAGCCGTGGTACAGCCGGTTCACCTGCTCTAATAAGGCCGGTCTATCGTCCAGCAACAGAGCCTCACTGGACTGAAATCACAGGACCTTCATCGATGTTCAGTTGTCGCCCAACGTAGACTGCGGCTGTTGTCCTTAGCAAAAAAATAAATAAACACAGTCCAGTCACCCAGATTATATAAACCAAATGTTTCTGCGACCAGTGATATCCATTTGCACATCACTGGTCACGGCTGTGTTCTTTCGCTGGTCTATAAACCGGCCTTTAGCCCCCAGAACAGAAAGGTTCTGTATGGCAGGTTACAGTGATGGAGTAGTGTGTGCTGTCTTTGCTCACGGTTTTTTCTGGTTTTTGTAATTGTTCTCGTCTCTGTTTGCAGAAGGGTCCACTCCCACTTGGACCCCCTGGGAAAGTGTCAGTGGTCCTGAAGGGCGAGGATGTGGGCATATCGATTCCCGCCCAGTTCACGGGGTGAGTGTACAGGCTTTCATCAGACACCGATTGCTTTCCTGTATGTGTGTGTGTGTGTGTGTGTGTGTGTGTGTGCATGCGTGTATGTATATATATGGACACGCACATTTATGTGCGTACATGTATACACACGTAAATTAATACTATTACATTTCCATACAACAAATTATCAGCTGTTGTGTTTGTGTTTCGTGTCCAAGATTCCGCAACTTTATTTGTGGCCAGACAGTGGCAGGCTTGCAGTGTATAAGTACACCAGGGCCAGATTGGATGGGACTTCGAGAATCACACTGAAATTATGCATACAGATTTAAATAGAAGAGGGCTACAGATAAAGACGGGATTACAGCACAGAAAGTGCCATAGTGGCGAATCGAGCCACAGAGGGGATTTGGGTTTAAAGTCAGACCCCTACAGCAGTGATCTTCATTCCTGGTCCTGTAGAGCTGCAGGATGCGCTGGTTATGGTTTCCACCTAAATATCGAACTAATTGAGGTAAGTTAACTGTGTAACTAACTGCTTTATTGATAAATGAAATCATTCCTAATTGATCTAAATGCTTTTAGGTGTGACTTGGGGCTTGGGGTTAGTGTGCTGCAGTTTATCCACCAGGGGGGAGCAGAGGAGATGACGAGGTCTGGGGACAGAAATATGACCAGGGTGTCAAACTCCAGTCCTGGAGGGCCTGGTATTTGTGTTTTCCTTTCAATCAGCAGCCAATTAAGGCATTGAGAACAAGGTGTGTGGACTGTTAATGACTTAAATTCATCACTTGTGTTGAAACACAGCAAAAACCAGAAGACACAGCGGCCCTCCAGGACTGGAGTTTGACACCCCTGCGCTTAGAAGGTTAATTGCTGGGGAAATATTTCAGGATATTAACACTGTCCTAATTGGCTGTTGTGTGACAAGAGGGCTGTGTACTTCTCACATTAGAATTTGGACTGGCCCCATACTGTGTGCTGCAGTGTTCAGCTGGACATAAAGGGCTAATCCGAGCATAGAGATGACATCTTTTTATTTAGCATATATAAACATGAATTTTCAATCTTTTATCTTTTTCTCATTTCCATGATATTTCCATAGCTGTGTGCTGGCAGACAGCTCTTTGAGGGACTATCATGAGGGTAAATACACAGGAAATGCTGCACTCCTGATGTCACGTTTCCGGATGTTCTGCGCTCCTAAAGTATCACTGACCGAACCACAAGATTCCCACAGCAGTGCATTAATACAACTGACATATTTATTTTAATCTCAAAAACACTTGTGGTGTACATAAGTCACATACAAACAAAATATCCAGCTCAAGAATAATTTGTACAAGGAAAATAGAATAAACCAGTGTACAATGATATATTATTAGTATAGGTCCATAGGAATATATAAGAAAAAAAATACACATTTGTGGTACAGTTGTTAAGTTTCAATAGCAATTATTACCTGGATTTTAAATACACCACCTCACGTTGATTCAGTCACAGGCACAGGCACTAGAAATGAATCCACTCTTTTTTTGTTTATCATTTTATTCAGTGCAGCCATATCTTCTTATCTCTCAAATAATGAAATGTCTTCTCCAAGCAAAAAGACATGCCTATCGGAGCATTTTTCTAATAAGAGAAGAAATAATCTCTGGTGTCTATGGTAAAGCAAGCTGGCATTAATTTAAATGTATTTATTACACCAAGGAAAGGTCCAGACACAAGTTGTTAGCAGCTTAATGCGTGAAGTGTTAAACTAGCACAGTTTAGGCCAGTGAAACTAGAATGAATCATTAGAGAACACAAGGAAAACTACCCCAATTCTGCCTTACGCCGGCACGAACACGACTTCACTACATCAAGTATTTATTGATCTAATAGGAAAGGTTGTAAATAAAGGTTAGCACTGTTGTTATGGTTTAGCTCTCGTCAGTAAGCACTGGTAACACATATTCTGAATCTCACTGTCCCGGCACGGTCTGTGGTCCCTGGCAGTAAAATAACTGACTAAGGCATAATAGAGATTTGCTACCATTGCTTTCCGTATAGAAACCACCTGACTATCTTTTATTTTGGATACAAACAGATGTGAATGAATGTTTTTACTCCTTTTCCCACTATCCGGAGAGGAGCTCCACCAATCACAGATTACTTTGAAAAGAAGGAACAAAACAATCCCAATAATGATTGGTGGATACTTTCTGTCAATACTCTGCCTATATGTCCACCAATCACTGATGGGATTGTTCTGTTTTTGTGCAATCTGTGATTGGTGGAGCTCCTCGCTAGTTTCTATGTGAAAATGTGTGGAATGTTTTTTTAATTCAGTCTGTAAGTGTCCAACTGGAAAATAGAATACAATTTATGCAGGTTCCAATAACAGTTCTATTGTATATTTCATAATTACAACAGTTAAACCGTTATTTTTAAATCATGTGTTCATTTAGTATGTGTGCATGCGTGTGTTTGTGTATGCGTGTCGCGTATAACCACCAGGTTCCCTCTCTATGTCAACAACATTTTTTGGCCGTAAATTGGCTGACTCCACTGACAGAGCTGTCGTACTGCTTGGTTTGGTTTGTTGTCAATGGAAGATTGGCCCAACATGCTGTATGCTAAACGAAACGTAAGAATTGATTAATTAATAATTGATTAATTAAAACTCATTCAAGGATTCAATTTATTTGCTGAATTAACTCCAATGGGGAATGTCCTGCAGCTAAGATACAATATTCATCCACCCACCTGTCCATCCATTTTACAGGCAGAAATACACCCTGAACAGGTTATTATTATTATTATTATTATTGTTATTGTTATTGTTATTGTTATTGTTATTGTTATTATTATTATTATTATTATTATTAATTCTGAGGCTGTGCGCAGCATAGAAACATCCATCTGCTCGCTAAGTTTTTGTCACTAGCACAGAAAATCTGAATGAAGAAGATCAACTGGACATTTGAAACGTTAGTTTCAGTTTCACCATAAAGGACCATAGAGCCCATCCTCAGCAAGACTTGCCCTTCCACTACATTCTGACATAAACACGAGCCTATTATACAAGACACTGAGCAACAGACAACTAATGTACACAGACTTACTTATAGTCAAATATTATGGCTATTCCACTTGAATGACTGGTATACAGCAATAATGAGTGGGAAATGTTCATTCATTCATCCGGTTCTTCCTATTTGTCATGCGATGTATTAAAATGACGCAGTCTCACTTCCAAATGCTCGGAACGGGCAGACAAAATCACTCCTTCTTTCAGACTATGGTATTTTCGGGGGTGAACGCACACTGCAGTTCTCAGGGACGGACTGCCGACAGTCACTCGGGAACAAAAGGCATACACAGGGACAGATGATTATATACAAGAAATAGGTCTTAAAATATTGCACTTTTTGGCCCATTGCACCTCAAAACAACTTTTGAGAGCGCACAAACAAGTAAGATAGATATAAAGATAGATATAGAAATAGATAGATAGGTAGCTAGATATAGCAGAAGAGACTGATCACTCACCATTTCATGCAGCTTCTATATTTCAGTAAAGACACCCACTTCTACTCACAGTCTTCTGACTAAAGGCCTAAAACACCTTAATTTTAATGAAGTGAAACACTTTTTGGCACTATTGAATCTTACGTTTTTAAAGTTGACTAAATAGTTCAGAATCTGAATTAACATAAGTGTGAAAGGATAGTAGTTAATGAAGGAGTATAGCATTTCCAAAGTGGCACGCACAGTTAAATGAGGGGTGCAGTCCTTTAATCTATCAGCTAATGGGCTACGTTTAAAGCATGGCAGATCGGGTCATTTCTTAGTTTTATAACGAGGACGGTAACCCTTTTAGAGTAGATGTTCTGTTGGAGAGATGAAATATTGACGCTTCCATCGTTCTCCAAAGATATTTGCCGACAGAGGTGTGAAGTCCTGGGGTCGGAAAGTAAAACTCCTGCCATGTTTTTCTTCCATTACATTACATTACATTATTGGCATTTGGCAGATGCTTTTATCCAGAGCAACGTACAGTTGATTAGACTAAGCAGGAGACAATCCTCCCCTGGAGCAATGCAGAGTTAAGGGCCTTGCTCAAGGTGCCAACGGCTGTGTGGATCTTATTGTGGCTACACTGGGCATCAAACCACTGACCTTGGAGGTCCCAGTCATGCACCTTAACCACAACGCTATAGGCCACCCTATTCTACTGATGAACTCAGCCAGCTGATTTCACTGATCAGTTCTACCTCCTGGCATAAGAATTAAATGAGCAAATCCAAGTGGTTGGAACAAAATACTGGGGAGGACTTTTACTTTCCGAACCTGGATTGTCCACCTCTGGTTGCCTGAGACCTTTCCTTGTGCTTTTGTGTTCATCTGGATCACCAGCCACCTGTTCTGTATTGTTTTTCGCATTAAATGATAGTGATTCTGTTACATAACAAAAAAAAAAAAAAAAATGCGAATGCACACACACACTCACACACATCTGTATTATGTACAGTCATGCACACACCCTATGTTCTAATCTATGTGGCAAGCACAAATCAAACATGTCAGAGTCAAACGTGAGAAATTCTGCAAGGCCACACATTTTGTAAAGGTAGTTTATCTTAACATAGAGTTCAATGGATTATGGTGGCACCAGGACACACACGCTCACTCACTAACATGGATATACTATCTCTCTCTCTCTCTCTCACACACACACACACACACACACACACTCACATATGCACACCTAGACAAAAGAAAGGAAACGGACGTATGCAGAAAATATTCCTCACACAATATATAGAGCAGGACAGAAGAGTTGAACCCAACTAGTCAGCCACATCCAAACCATCTCATTGTCAGAACATATCTATACAATATTTAGAATATTTTCTATTGGGCATTCTCGCAAATCCAAGATGAATTACACGTGTTTCCAAAAATAAGTTTAACGTGCACAAACTAAACTGACAATAACATTAATGCTATTCTCTGATCTTCCAATGTATGATCCACATCGTCACCAGTGACATGATTGCCAATTGTAGCAAAATTTCCAGAAACTGGAAAGTTGTTGATGTTGATGTTGGTGTTGAATAATTTTAGAATTCTTATTTATTTCACAATGCCTCTTGTACAACTACTCACTGTGAGCCTGGAGTATGCATGTACCACCAGTGGATCACTAAACATACCACAAGACCATTGGCTGTTGTAGGAGGTCTATTCAATAAAGCCACAAATGCAGTCTGTCCTTAAATGGTCTTTTTGCTTCTTATGACAGATTTTTTAAAAATTCATCTGTCATCCCAGAACTCTTGGTGCAAGCACCATTTCCAGAAATCCAGGACAAAGTGCATCATGGGTAAATGGAATAGCAGGGGATGGTTGAATCATAAATAATTTTATATCCTGGGTTTTTGCCCCAAGGAACTTATTGAATCAACCTAGACTTTTCGCTCAAGGCATACCCCAAAGCATTGTGGGTGGTGTAGTACTTGTATCCTGATTTGTGTTGGCCAGATGACAGCATGTTGAATTGCTGACTTGAACCGGGGGTGGCGGTGGGGGTGGGGGTACGGTGGGACAGGAGAGCGGCCATGCATTGTAAGGGGAACAGGAAGTCCCCCCCTTGGCGTTTTATTGAGCTGCGCATTACGCCCAATACCCGCGTGCTTTTCCCCTGAGGGGGACGGAATCACCACACACCTGTACTATCCAGCCGTCGCCCGTGATGACGGAAAGGGATGCAAAACTCATGCACTAATCCTCTCTACCTATGAACACCGGCCGAAAACGTTGCCCGGTGACAAGCGGTAAAACAAGGCTGCGGTGCGGACTGGCAGGCGAAGTACAGGATGTCCTCAAAGGCTCATTCCATCCCACAATGCTACAGTAAAACAAGAGAAGAAGAGGCCCTCAGAAAACCCAACCGGGCGGCGATACCTCCGAGCATCTTATCTGTGAAAGTGAGATATGCAGTAATATCATAATAAATTAAAATCTGTAAGACTATACCTAGGAAATTGAATATTGGCATTGGCACGCGTATGGGGCAGACGGGGGGGGGCAGGGGGGGCACTAACAACCACAGTTGGGCTGCTGTAGAGGGGGCGGGTTGTCGGTTAGTCTGGCGTTTGGGGTTCCCGTGGTGACGGCGGGGTCAGTCTCTAAACTCTCAGACATCTTGTCGCAGATGATGTCCACCAGACGCTCGAAGGTCTGCTTGACGTTGATGTTGTCCTTGGCACTCGTCTCGAAGAACTCGAACCCTTTGAGTAAGAGGAGAGGGAGAGGGTCAGAAGGACTTGAACCCCTTTTAGAAAGGAAGTGCCAAAAAACTCAAACCATTTCCAAAAGAAGAGAGGATACAGTAAGTGTCAAAAGCTAAAGCAATCATCAAGCAAAGACTTTCCAGCAGGGTAAATTTAAATGAATTCGACAAATTAATTTAAACTCGGTGAATAAATTGCATCAGGGAAAATTATAGATTCCATTATGGACTTAAGTCAATTTCAGTAATTTAGTAAATTGACATGTAAATTTCCATTCTCTCCAAGTTCCGATGGTTTATTCTGTTCAATTTCTCCTTGTCCGTTTCTACACTGGTTGTGTGGGTGGTTATTGGGCCTTATTGAAATAGCAGGGCAGGCAGGGTGGATGCAATACAACATGAATGCATTGTTCAGAAGCCATTCCTCCATGGAGCTACTTGTCATATGCTGTATTTGTGAGAGGTGTGTAAGGAGAGGGGTGTAATGGGGGTAGGGTAGGGGTAACTCAGGAAGTATTTTGAGCTCCTTTAAGCTCCTAAAGACTGCTGCGCTCTTCCAGATGGGGCTGTCAGGAGCGCTGCGTGTCGGAGAAGGTGTCAGCCAATTAAATGTGTTCAATTAGCAGTGTTATGTGCTAGGTGACGAGATAGTCACTCTGTACACTGGTTTATACACAGCGAGGCTCTGAGGCCTCTCATGTACTCCGCTGTACCCCGATAAACGTAGCCCATGCAGACTCTCGCAGGCCTGGCGTAAGTAAGGGTTCATAGCCAGAACTGGACCGGCGCTTTATCTGGATGCGCCACCCAATGGCCTTGATTCATTTTTCTACATTACATTACAGCTGACTCTTTTTATTCAGAGTGACTTACAGTTGATTCGATTAAACAGGGGCAAATGCCCCCTGGAGCAATGCGGGGTTAAGGGCCTTGCTCAAGGGCCCAACTTGACTTATGGACCGAGCACGTTTGTTAATATTTTCGAGACAAGTTCTTCTCATATGTAGAGAATTCACGATGTTGAATATGTTACCGGGTTTTTTCTGTACAGGCAAGCGTTCATATTTATTCACCTGTGACCGTGCTGTGTGCCTGAGAATTTGAATAATGAGCTGCATTTTGTTCATTAGCCGCTGCGGCTCCTAACTTAGATCAGACGCTGACGGTTGATCATTGCCTTGATATGCCTGCCGCGCAATTTGCTTTACCCGTGAGGGTTCAGTGCGCCCACAAGTAATTAAGGCCCTGAATTATTAACATGGCAGTAAATCAACACTAATACTGCAGGCTCTTAGTTTAGCATTCATCTCCTGGCTCAACTCCAGA
>NC_083771.1:20894115-20949115 GCF_963514075.1 Conger conger
TAGCAGAGACTGTGCTTCTTGTTTTATTTACAACAAGCTTTTCAGAAATTGCTCCATGCCAAAGGAGGCCAGTAACAGTCGACAAAGTTTACTCCGACTGTATTATAAGAGAATGTCTACAGAGATACAGGTAGGCATTAAATACATTTGGCCACCAATGCCAGGCGGAGCATATTCCATTCCCACTCCAGTTTGAACTGGCCAGTCGTCTGCAACCACAGCCGTGTACACTCGTGAATCCCACTGTGGATTCAGGAGAGTGCAGAGATCCACGATTCTCCGTCCCCAGCTGCTTCTTTTCACACCACACACTACAGCTAAGCTTTCACAGAGTAGAGTCAGAGGATGACCTTTCATATGTGGCTTTAATTGGAATCTACGGGCGCCTGGTCAACGAATGCGGGTCACTAGTTATCAATGCGCATGGAGCCCTACCGGTACCCTGCCATTCCCTAGGTGATGCAATCACCAAATTAATCCATTTTGACTTTTAAAAACTCAACAGCTGTCATTGTACTGGGTAAAGACCTTACCATGCAGTTTGGTTGCATTAGGGACAGTGTGACTGACAGCTGCTTTTGCACACAAATTCTCATAAGGACTGACTGGACTTCATGTTTAATTGAGGTGTGGACATGGTCACATTCGGAATGGGGAATGATATTTGCAAACAGCAATATAACAGCAACCATTTTGATGCACTGGAATCAATAGTCCTGTACAGAGAGAATTGCAGCCGAGGTCACCTTTTCAAATCTGCGGAACAATGTTACATGCAATCTACCCCAGCTTTTAAAACATCTCATAGGTTCCTGCATCATTGCTGCAGATTATGTTACCAGTCTTATATTGTAGTATCCAGTGTTATATTGACAGCAGATGATATTACAGTAGATGAAATGTGTGGCAGAGGGTGCAGTCTATGGTCCTGAGTATGAGGTGTATCTCGCTGGCGCGGGGGAAGTAATGCCTCATGAGGTAGAAAGCTGCTGGTGTTGCCTGTACTGCTGAGTTTCATTTTGGTTTCATTAAATATTTATTAACTCCACAGCTCAGAGCTGAAAGGGCAGAGAAATGCGCAAAAAGATCCTGTCCAAGGGGCTTAAAATGGAGAGGGCAGCTACACAAACTAAACATGGCCAAAGCCACTGTGTAGCTGACTGTGTACCAAACAGCAGCTTTTCCAGCACCAGTGCAAGAACATGGCTGTGTTCTGAACCATTTATTTTTATTTACCTTTATTTATACAGGGTAGCTTGACGAAGCAAACATGCTCTTTTAAGTGTCGGCAGGTTTAACTCCAGTCCTGGAGGGCCTCAGTGTCTGCAGGTTTAACTCCAGTCCTGGAGGGCCGCAGTATCTGCAGGTTTAACTCCAGTCCTTTTTTCTGGTTTACTTTCAATCAGGAGCTGATTGAGGCTTTGGAAACACGGTATGCAGACTCGAGCCAATAATTGAATTAAATGAAGCACTTAGGCTCTGAAAAGCATTGAAAAGCAGCAGCCACTACCATTCAGTATTTGCGTTTGTGATTTGGCTCCACTCTGCCAGAGGTTTTTCCACAACCTGACTCTGCAGCCTCTAACCAAGGTACTGCAGGAGAACTGTGGCTGCCACATAGCCACAAACACAGCTTCACTTTCACAACATAGAGCAGAACCCCATATAATTATTCAGCACAGTGAGGGTGTGCGATTATACAGGTATATTGTACGGTGCCCTGTGAGCGTTGCATATGTTTAATCTGACCGCAAATCACCTGGGCTTTGTCTGACTCATTCAGAAATAAAATATTATGAACTGTGTTCCATATAGCCCATGAGAAACAGGGACACAATCACTTTAAAATATCATTTTTTATGTAAAACTGAAAATGATAGAGTGGGTTATCAAAAAAAAGAAAAGAAAAAAAAGAATTGATCCTACCCTGAAATATCTGCCTACAACTTGAAGCTGAATTGACATGATTATAAAGGAAAGGCCAGGGTAGATGGATTAACCCTGTTTCTGTGGTATACTGACACAACCTTGCTTTGCACCAGAGACTCCATGTTGTCCTCTGTAAGCAAAAACCATGGAAATCTCTCTACCAGGAAATCTACAAATCTGTATGTTCCTTGTGCTTATTTTATGTTCTTTTTCTTCATTTCAGTCCTGTATTTAGCAGGAAAGTGGCTAAATTATGCTATTTGAAAGGCAATAAAATATTAATATTAATATAATTAATATAAAAATATAAAATATCTGAAGCTAGCATCTTTTTAATATCAACTGGACCAACAGAAAGGCAGTGTTATCTATTCTCATCCATTTCTACGTTGGTTTAAAATGGGGGGGGGGGGGGGGCGACTAGCCAGCTGGTTCAGCCATGCATTTTGGAGGGCTGGAACAGGGAACTGTGGGTAAATGCCCATGTTTACAGCGCTCAAGCTCGATTTCCTCAATATGTGAGGACACACTGCATTCAGGCATTTAGTGTTTTGTACACACACTGCATTCAGGCATTTAGTGTTTTGTACACACACTGCGTTCAGGCATTTAGTGTTTTGTACACACACTGCGTTCAGGCATTTAGTGTTTTGTACACACACTGCGTTCAGGCATTTAGTGTTTTGTACACACACTGCGTTCAGGCATTTAGTGTTTTGTACACACACTGCGTTCAGGAAAGCCCTCCAGTGTCTCATGGCACTCTAAGTTCCCCTTCTTAGTGACGGTACATGGTGGACTTCTGAATGATGTGAGCTGACGTAAAGCACACCGCCCACAGCTTAAACAATGATCAGATCTGAGAGCAGAGTGGTCTGCTGGCCTCTAACAAGAGCTGTGATGGACACTTCCTGTAGAGACAGGAAATGGCAGTTCTGAAACTGACAACTGATATTTCAACCAGTAAATTGAAACCAGTAAATTCTCCTATGACTGTATTATATAGTGCAATACAGCTTGTTTTTATCAATAAATCCAGTATAACTCAATGTGGTGATCAATATCTATGACAGATAAACTGTGCAGTTCAGCCTAAAGATCTGTTTATGACATCATTCTTGTCCTTTCTTTCTGTGCAGAGCTAACCCGTGGCTGGGGTCAGTAAGCAAAGAGGAGGGGCTTACAGTTCAATTGTATAACATCCAGTAAAGCTGCAGTACTAGAAAACCCAAATCCTTTATTATATTAAGCCAAAGAAAATTATGTTTTGGTCTTGGTAGAAGCCATCACTGGATGACTTCTGACAACCAAAATGTTTTGGCTTAATGTGATGAAGCATTTTGTCTGCTAGAATGAGCATCTCTCATTAAAGCCCTTGAACAGGAAGTCTGGAAGCTTCTGCCCACTGAACTCTATCTCCGAGGCAGATGCTGGCATTGGGAGGACTGACGAGAGTTGCCAGATTTAGAATTAGTCAAAACTGGCCAACATGCACAGCTGGAAGCATCATCACGAACGAGGGCACTGCTGGGCCAGGGGAAGGTTCTGAAGGTTGGTTTTAGCTCCCGGAATGTTCAATTTGTGAAGTGTTTTGGGAGTTTCATGTAATGCTTCTTAACGTTCTCACAACTTTGCACTAACATTATGACTGTTATTGTAGGTTACGTAAACATTTTCTGAATGTTATTTTTTTGTGCAACTGGGGAACCCTATGTGAGCAGCGTTCTAATAACATTGTGAAGTAAAGCGTTCCTAAAGCACATGTTTCCAGAATGTTGTAGGTACATCATCTGGGGAACATTATGTGAGCAACATTCTAATAACACGATGAAGTAAAACATTCTTGGATCACATGTTTCTAGAACGTTCCAGGAACATTATTTTTGTAACATTACAGTGGAACCTTCCTAGAACGTTACTGAATGTTCCCAGAACGTTTCCCGTTAGCTGGGGTCCAGCTGGGATCATAAACCAGACATTTGTACAAATAATTTGACCGGACAACCGGACGTCTGGCAACCCAAGAACTGACTCCTGGCCTGGAGGGTTTCCACATGGCTACGTGGGTTGAGGCGCGTTGTTTTCAGCTAACCCCCCCCCCCCCTCCCCCCCCGTAAAACAGAGCACTGTGAGGTGCTGAGCGTGGGCACTAGGGAGGGGGTGAGGGCATTGCGGGGGAGGTCTGACAGGAATGAGACTCACCAGTCCTGGACTGCCCCGAAGGACTCCTCGTTGGTGATGTCGTACATGAGGATGAAGCCCATGGCACCGCGGTAGTACGCGGTTGTGATGGTCCTATAGCGCTCCTGCCCGGCTGTATCCTGCACACACACAAAAAAAAACAATATTAAAAAACAGTAACAGTCCTCAGTAACATTCAGAGCACATTTTAGGCAGTTAGCAGATGGTCTCACTCACAGCCCACTGCCACAGCTGGCTGAATTCATTACATGCAGTCTATTTATTCACCTGGTTGCTTACTGAAACAACAAGGGCACAGTAGATCACAGTTAAAAACCCTCTGTATCCTTTTATCAAATATGAGATGTCAGGCTTTAGCTATCACCTTACAAATATGATGCATCGCCTCAATGTGTACCCTCTTTATAACCCATGTGCGTTATTCAATGCTCTAATGTTACTGAATTGAATTCAGCCAAGCTAGATATGCTGGCTTTCCAGTCAGTAACTATCGTGCTTGTTAGCTTGGGTTTTGTGATTGGCACCAAAGCTAGGAAATAATTGCTGACCAATAAATAGGCTAAGTGGTTCACAGACATGCAAAATGGATTTAGAAGCAGAATTAGTGTCATCGCAATGAGCTAGCTGGCTAGCCGTTCACAAACATACAACACAGCTTAAAAAATGTCATTATTTTTGCATTGGCATTAGCATGAGCTAGCTGGCTAGTTACAGTATGTGGGTGGCCGGACTTGCTGAATTTGCATAAGAGGCTAATGACGTGATTGGCTGAGCCTTCCAGATGGCAGCCTCAGAGTTGCCATGCCAGAAGTATGGAAATAAACACATTTCGAAAGTGGACAATTGGTGCACAATTACGTTTCCTGCAAAATACAATTTCTTCCACTTTGAAACCTCCAGCAAAATGGACAGAATTCCATTTCCAAGAACATAACCAGTTTTTCTGAGAAAATAACCCCCTATTCCATTTCACTTCATTCAGTCTCTCCATCTAATCCAACAGAGAGTGAGACCCCAGACAGAACCTACCAACACAGAACCCTATAATTTCATAATTTTAATCAGCTTCTGCCCTCTGGCGTGAAATAACCCCTGACAAAGTGGCAGTTTCTTCCCCATCGTGAGGCTGTGTTCTCCTTATCAGTAAGTGCCACTGCGCAACAAATTCCTCCCCCCCCCCCGTGAGCAAACCAGCCAATGGAGAAATCTTCAAACGGGGCAGAGGGGCAGTCACGGGGCACAGACGAGCCTCAGGAGACGCGAGACGGAGCTTTATAACCGGTGCGCTTGTGTTTACCGACTTCACCGGTGTAACATGGTTAGCTCAGCTAGTTCGCTAGTAAGCACGGATCGTGCAGTGAAAGCGAAGGCTGGTAGCAGGTTACCGTGACAACACTCCCCGATGACGTAACCCTCAAATTCAAAAGAACGTTGTTGCCCTTGGCAAAAGGGCGAGTTCGTCTTTAGCTGACTGGTAACGCGTTCGTTCAACAAATAATTTGGACAAGTGAGAGGCCGGGGTTCAAATCCCACCTCGGACTCAGGCAATTTCTTCACCTGTTACACCGGCGAGGGGCCTCCATTACATTAAACAGAAGGTCTGATCAGCCCAAAATGGCCTCTTTCTGCAGGTGCACCCTGGGCCATGCAAATACACCCCAGGGCCTCATATGAAGCTGCTGGCCTGGCCGGGCCCATTGTCTCCACTGCGCACCGCCTATCAGCCTCATCACATCTCCCCGCTCCGGGGAGGGCTGACGTAGCCCAGCGCTGGGCAGATGGCCCTTTACAGCTTGTCCCAGGAGGGCCGTAAACTGGAGACCCCCTCAGATGTGGAGGGGAATTAAGAGCAAACTTTTGCATAAAAATAATAAAAAGCCAGTGGTGGCCAAAGTTATTGGTACCCAAGCATTTTTCACTATATTGCCTAAGTTACACTTGGGACAAGTGTAGAAGAGAAGCACTTTAGTCTTCCAAGCTTTACTGGCTTGATTTCAAACTGCACAGAAAGAAAAATATCATTTTGAAACCTTATAAAAATTTTTGCATTATATATACAGTATAAGCCAACACGTAAGTTTGTTTTCAGTAAGTCCATATTCACTGGGTTTGTAGTATTGCCACTTTTATCATCTTCCCTTTATTATCTTTGGATGTCTAGTTTCCCTACACCCAGACCCAGACTGATTGACATGAGAGTGTATGTGCAGTGATGTACTACTCCTACTCCCCAATTATCCTGGTCTCCAGGAGAACATCAGAAAAAATATCCAATCTTAAAAAGAGCACAGCACTTATTCATCTATATTGATTTCCCATCAGTCAACCATAGTACAGTACGTTGCCATAGCAATCAATGGTGATAGCTGTCACTCAGCCCCACCGCTCATATTGTGTGTTCCGGAAATGAAGCCCATCATTCTAGCCAGCCTCATCCACAAGCAAGCCAGAGAAACGCAGCCAACTCCAGCAAGCCCAGCGTCTATGTGCCCACTGCAGGGTGTTATATCCTCTCCCGTGCACTGGCAATTCAGAGCCAGCTTTTGTTTTGCCCCCATCAATTTTTATTCTCCTCTTCATCAATGCTAATGCACCTCTACTAGTTATTAAGCTTCTACCTTTGAGGAGTGAATTGAAAATGAAAGCATTTGGAGTGTATATGAGCAGTAATAGCACCTGCAGCAGATGCTCTGAATGTGTTTTGAGCCTCAGGCGCCAGCAGCAGTGGAGCGGGGAGCACTGGGGGGCAGAGCGAGAACAGACAGACCAAACGTGTGCTTTGTCTGGCTTGGCTAAGGGTGGCCACAGAACCAAAGAGGTGACACCCAGGTGATTGACAGCCCTTCCTGATTCAGAATTCCCTTTCATGTCATTATAAAGGTCACCTCACCTGGTGTAGCAGGAGCTGACTGCTCGAACATAAGATCACACATGGTAATGTAAAAAACTGAGGCGTGTCTGAACTGCACACCTGGTGATAGACTGTTGCAGGTATGATGATTTGCTGGAAGATTGTGTGTGTTGTAGTGTGCCGTATTTTTGGGCCAGTTATACACTACTACTATACTCTCTTCAGTTAGGGTACTTTACCAGGGTAGGGTAAGGCTAGTGGAACCAACATTCCCCTCTCCCACAATGTACCCACGGAGCATGTACCTGGAAGCTGTCAAAACAAAGCCAAACATTCAGAGAACCTGTCCCAAAGCTTCTGGCAGTTGGATCAGCCACCAATGTCTCTAATCACTGAGTTTAGCAATATGTGCACTCTCCGGAGGCCAGGTGGGAGCGGTAGGGGAGAGGGAGGAGTCATCTTTCCCATTTCCTGTAGGCTGAGGTTGCTTTGCGGTAAAGAAGGGCGCTCTGGTTAACGTTCCACACTCAGCCTCCTGTACGCTGAGGTTGTTTACGGTAGTGAAGGGCGCTCTGGTTAGCGTATGCTGAGGTTGTTTACGGTAGTGAAGGGCACTCTGGTTAGCGTACGCTGAGGTTGTTTACTGTAGTGAAGGGCACTCTAGTTAGTGTACGCTGAGGTTGTTTACGGTAGTGAAGGACGCTCTGGTTAGCGTACGCTGAGGTTGTTTACGGTAGTGAAGGACCCTCTGGTTAGCGTACGCTGAGGTTGTTTACGGTAGTGAAGGGCGCTCTGGTTAGCGTACGCTGAGGTTGTTTACGGTAGTGAAGGACGCTCTGGTTAGCGTACGCTGAGGTTGTTTACCGTAGTGAAGGCCTTTGGCCCCGGTCCAGGGGTTCAGCTGCGCAGTAGCGGCCTGTGCGATTGATTCTTTCCTTTTGTATCCAGACCCTGCCTTCATTGGCCCATAAATTACAGGGCCAGATAGAGTATTACTCATTTAGGGGATGGGCAGATGAATAGAAAGCAAACTCCAGCCAGGCTCTACAGCTTGTCTAGCACTAAAATGCTGCAGTTTAATTTACAAAAGAAAGCATTTGATATCAACTCTTTTTTTTTTCTTGGCAGTGTAGCAGAGTGCGGCATGCGATCACCCATTTTTAATTATCTGCCCTTTTTTTTTAAAGCTTTCCAATTTGAAGAACCGAAAAAAATACAATGAAGATAAATGAACCTGCTTATATAATTGGTGTGTGGTGGTTCACTGCTTCCAATAAATGACAGGATCTGCATCTTATTTAAAAAACTATTTATTAATATGTATTTATTGCAGAGCAATGTTTTTATTGCAGACTACCCCAGGCCGTATGTACTAACCTGGGGCCAGCACCCCAGTGCATTCATTACAGAAAGGCTACTGGAAGTGCCAGCAGTTTACTGTAAATTCAATATATAATTCAGACACCATAAACCACCCTCCAAAGACCAAAAGTAAATGATGCAATACTACAAATGCAGCTTTCATCTTGGATGCAAAATGTTTTCACACATTACTACAGTATATACCCTAAAATAAATGAGAAAATACAGAAATAGAAACCACTAATATTGTTCTTTTTTTAGACTGGTACTCACTTGGCAGAATAACAGTCAGTACCACCTCAACAGAGACTATTTATTAAAGCAATAGTTTATTCCTTGGTTTTGTATATTAACTGTACATTTCAGTGTATGTTTTTTATTTTTTATTGGCCCAAATAGCTTTTCTGTGTGAAATCTTAGATATTTACAGAATATTTAGGATACCGATTGCAGATATTCAGTATATTTATGGTAGACAAGAACAGATTTATTTTATTGCATTCTTTCACAATTACAAACATAAATATGAGTTTTTATATTGTGTCGGTACTTCTTTCTTGCTCGGTTCATAAGCGGCACAAGCCTTTCACCGCCTACGGCCCCAGCAGTTGCGTTGTCATTGGCGACAGGCCGTCTCCTTCTGCACATCAGTCTCAGGTCGAATGCGCCACAGGAAATAGTTCCAGCCGATTATATGATGAAGCATTTTTTTGAAGAATGCACGTAATATACACACAGACAACCCCTGGAGCCATAATATCACTGTGTGAATTGTTTTGTACTTACATTAAATGTATTTCCTTTCTTTAGGCCACAAATGCCCTCAAATGCCTCTGTATCAGCCATTGTAATATTGGCTGGCCATCAAAGACTGTTAATATTTAAAATGTCATTCGTTGCACATAAAAACTATCCAGGCCAATCGGCATGCATTCAAATAAAAAAGCATAAAGTTAACAATACTTCAAGCTGATACTTTTTACTACAAATATATCTGAGTAGCAATGTTATGCACACACAGAAATAAGGTATTAAACTGTCATTTTAGGAGTATAGGTGGTTAAAATAGAAACAAAATGCTGTTAAATTGTATTTTCAAATAATAACATGCTGAATCCCAAACGCTCTCTCAAATACTTGTTTCATCACAGTAAATAATGTCCTAAAAGCCACGATACAGAAAAAATGTTTTATTGAGCTGTTCCAGAAAGATCCACACACTTGTCTATCTGGATCCCACAAAAAGGTGAATAATATTCATCTTTAATTGAAGTATCTGAAAGTATTGGGTAGCTGTATAATAGTGGTATTGTTTGAAACACAATAGTACTCTTAGGATTGAGAGAGTACTCTTATCCCATGGGGCCCGGCCGGGCACAGCCCGAACTGGTCACGTGGGGTCGCCGCCCTGTGGGCTCACCACCTGCAGGGGTCGGCATCGGAGTCGGGTGCTTTGTCCAACGGGCAGTAGGCAAAGGCGGGGATCCGGGCGTGCTGATCCTCGGCGTCGCAGACTGGTTCTGGGGACGTGGAACGTCACCTCTCTGGTGGGGAAGGAACCGGAGCTAGTGCGGGAGGCGGAGCGGTACCAACTAGATATAGTTGGGCTCACCTCCACGCACAGTACTGGTTCCGGAACCAAACTCCTGGAGAGGGGCTGGACTCTGTTCTTTTCTGGAGTTGCTCAAGGTGAGAGGCGCCGGGCGGGTGTGGGGATACTCACAAGCCACCGGCTGAGCGCCACTGTGTTGGAGTTCCACCCGGGGAACGAGAGGGTCGCCTCTCTGCGACTACTTGTCGCTGGGGGGAAGGCTCTGACTGTCATTTGTGCTTATGCACCAAATGGCAGTTCAGAGTATCCGGCCTTCTTGGAGTCACTGGGTGGCATCCTGGAAAGGGTGCCACCCGGAGACTCCATAGTTCTGCTGGGCGACTTCAACGCTCACATGGGCAATGACGGAGAAACCTGGAGGGGGGTGATTGGGAGGAACGGCCTGCCTGATCTGAACCCAAGCGGTGTTTTGTTATTGGACTTCTGTGCTGGTCATGGATTGTCGATAACAAACACCATGTTCGAGCATAGGGTAGCTCATAAGTGTACTTGGTACCAGAGCACCTTAGGCCAAAGATCGATGATCGACTTTGTGGTCGTATCATCAGACCTGCGGCCGTATGTCTTGGACACTCGGGTGAAGAGAGGAGCAGAGCTGTCAACTGATCACCACCTGGTGGTGAGTTGGATCAAGTGGCCGGGGAGGCTGCCAGACAGACCCGGTAAACCCAAACGTGTAGTGAGGGGGAACTGGGAACATCTGGCGGAGGCCCCTGTTCGCGAGGTCTTCAACTCCCACCTCCGGAAGAACTTCTCACGCATCCCGGGGGAAGCTGGGGACATGTAGTCCGAGTGGGCCATGTTCAAAGCCTCCATTGCAGAGGCGGCAAGCAGGAGCTGTGGCCAGAAGGTCATCGGTGCCTGTCGGGGCGGCAACCCAAGAACCCGCTGGTGGACACCAGCGGTGAGGGAGGCCGTCAAGCTGAAGAAGGAGGCCTTTCGGGCTTGGCTGGCCCGGGGGTCCCCTGAAGCAGCAGACAGGTACCGGGTGGCCAGAAGGGCTGCGGCTTCGGCAGTCGCTGAAGCAAAAACCCGGGTATGGGAGGAGTTCAGGGAGGCTATGGCGAAGGACTTTCGGTTGGCCTCGAGGAAGTTCTGGCAAACCATCCGACGACTCAGAAAGGGAAAGCAGGGCTTGTCTCAGGCTGTTTTCAGCAGGGGAGGAGAACTGCTGACCCGGACTGGGGATATTGTCGGGCGGTGGAAAGAGCACTTCGAGGAGCTCCTGAACCCGATCAACACGTCCTCTGTGGAAGAGGCAGAGCCTGAAGACTCAGGGGAATCTGCACCTATATCCCTGGTGGAAGTTGCTGAGGTAGTCAAAAAGCTCCTCAGTGGCAAGTCGCCGGGTGTAGATGAGATTCGCCCTGAGATGCTGAAGGCTCTGGACATTGTTGGGCTGTCTTGGCTGACACGCCTCTTCAGTGTCGCGTGGAGGTCGGGGACAGTACCTGTAGAGTGGCAGACCGGGGTGGTGGTCCCCATTTTCAAGAAGGGGGACCGGAGGGTGTGCTCCAATTACCGGGGTATCACACTCCTCAGCCTCCCTGGGAAAGCTTACTCTAGGGTACTGGAAAGGAGGCTCCGACCGACGGTCGAACCTCGGATTCAGGAGGAGCAATGTGGCTTCCGTCCTGGCCGTGGAACGGTGGACCAGCTCTTTACCTTGGCAGGGTTGCTGGCGGGGTCATGGGAGTTTGCCCATCCAGTCCACATGTGCTTTGTGGACTTGGAGAAGGCTTTCGACCGTGTCCCCCGGGGAACCCTGTGGGGTGTACTGCGGGAGTATGGGGTACCGGGGCCGTTGTTACGAGCCATCAGGTCCCTGTATAACCAAAGTGAGAGCTGTGTCCGCATTCTCGGCAGAAAGTCAAGCACGTTTCCGGTGGGTGTTGGACTCCGCCAAGGTTGCCCCTTGTCACCGGTCCTGTTTGTGGTATTCATGGACAGGATCTCAAGGCGCAGCCGAGGTGAGGAGAGTGTCCGGTTTGGTGACCTCAGAATCGCATCTCTGCTTTTTGCGGATGATGTGGTTCTGCTGGCTTCATTGGACCGTGACCTTCAGCACGCACTGGAGCGGTTTGCAGCTGAGTGTGAAGCGGCCGGGATGAGAGTCAGCACCTCCAAAGGGTTCTCTGCCGGAAAACGGTGGATTGCTCCCTCCGGGTTGGGAACGAGTCTTTGCCCCAAGTGAAGGAGTTCAAGTATCTCAGGGTCTTGTTCACGAGTGAGGGTAGAAGGGAGCGTGAGATCGACAGGCGGATCGGTGCAGCGTCAGCAGTAATGCGGGCGTTGCACCGGACCGTTGTGGTGAAGAGGGCGAAGCTCTCGATTTACTGGTCGATCTACGTCCCAACCCTCACCTATGGTCACAAGCTTTGGGTAGTGACCGAAAGAACGAGATCGCATATACAAGCGGCCGAAATGAGCTTCCTCCGTAGGGTGGCCGGGCTCAGCCTTAGAGATAGGGTGAGGAGCTTGGACATCCGGAGGGAGCTCGGAGTAGAGCCGCTGCTCCTTCGCGTCGAAAGGAGCCAATTGAGGTGGTTCGGGCATCTGATTAGGATGCCTCCCGGGCGCCTCCCTTTGGAGGTTTTCCGGGCTCGTCCAACTGGGCGGAGACCCCGAGGGAGACCCAGAGCCCGCTGGAGAGATTATATATCTCTCCTGGCCAGGGAACGCCTCGGGATCCCCCAGGAGGAGCTAGAATGCGTTGCTGGGGAGAGGGATGCCTGGAATACCCGGCTTTGCCTACTGCCCCCGCGACCCGACTCCGGATAAGCAGGTGATGATGGATGGATGGATGGATGGATTGAGAGCTTCATTTGTAATGATATACTATACGTTTCTCTGAGAAGCATTTTTAAGAAGTAGGAACGTCTTAAATATACAAACACCCTGAAAGACAGCTTTAATATTAACTAATTGGTGAGTATACAAAGGCATTTATTTATTTATTTCACAAAAGACTCCTGGGCCTCCATTAAAATTCTGAAAATAACATGGGCCCACTGTAAGAAACCTTTTCTATTCGCTGCACTTTAGTGTCCATTAGCGGAAGATTGGTCTTAATCACCCAAACAAAATAAAAGCCTCTTCTGGAAGCAAAGGGAATTAAGCTAACAATATTTATCCTGCTGAAGTGTGGTACTGCTGAAGGATCTTCAATTAAGCGCCCAGTCTGAAGCTTTTGATTATTACAACGGAAAACTGCTTGTCTTCAGAATTGAATTTAACAATAATTTAGAGCGCAGTATGCACGGAACATTCTCGGCATGACATCTGCATAAATGGTGTGATTTCAAGCTATTTTCAAGTATGGAGCTTTCATCAGGAGCTGTACACTTCAATATTGAGTTTCTGGTGCCAATCGAAAAAAAGGATTCAGCAGATTTTCTACACATGTAGAATGTCCCTTTGTTTATATCACAAAACTTGGACTGTATATTGAGGCATTTAGCAGAAGCTCTAAGTATGGATGATGGTGATGAACGCAGTGAAGTGGAAAAGAAAGCACTCCCTCTTTCTGTTCAGTGGTTTTATTAGGACATGTGATTCACATTAGGGTGCCCTTGCCTTTTCACAGAAGGCTTCTTCTTTCTATTTTATTATTTTTTAATAAATAATGACAAAGCTGTTGGTTATTTGATGATATGTGAAGCCATGAAATTGAAAAAGGGTGTACTTCCTGTTTAATATCACTGTGATAATACAATATTGATTACTGTATGGTTATGGACATGATACGGATAAGTTATGGATGGTGTCTATATATGCGAAATATGCTTATATCTGCTGTTTAAACAAAGCTTTATTGTCCAGTCAATCCCGAGTAGCTCAAAAGGCTTTGCATTTGTTTTTTGTTTTTTTAAGCATGGATATTGTAAGATATTGTATAATGACTGACCCCTGTTAATGGGAGAAATACGTAACTGCTTTGTATTCAAATGTTTTTCTGAGCTTGTCTGGTTATTATTATTGGAACCTATGAAATACTCTCAAACCTGGTGCCCATCCTCAGGTTGTCTCTTGCCTGCTGTCATATTTTGCAGGTACTGCAGGCCTGGCCAATGTGCAGAAGCAGGGAGGGGCCATGTCGTGTTAGATATACGGTGTGTCGGAGTTAGCGGGAGGGCATTGATCTCACTGTGTGCTGGGCTGGGATTGGGGGATGGGGACATGCAGAGTCATTGCATAAAAGGCACTAGTGGGGTGGAGAAGGTCAAACAGCAGAGATATCATTAGCCTGTGTGTGATTATACACACCCTCCCCAGGCTCCCAGCACCCCGACCTTCTCTCTGCAGGCCAGCCCTGGCAGGCCACCGCAGGCCCACGCAAAGTAAATAATTATCTCTCAGATTGACATGAGACGCATGCCCGCACATACTCTTAGCTCTCTCACTGTCACACACACACACACACACACACACACACACACTCCTGCTCTCATCTCTCTCTCTCTCACACACACACACACACACACACACACTATCCTGCTTTCCTCTCTCTCTCACACACACACACACACACTCTCTCTCTCACACACACACACACACACACACACTCTCCTGCTCTCCTCTCTCTCTCTCTCTCTCACACACACACACACACACACTCCTGCTCTCCTCTCTCTCTCTCACACACACACACTCTCCTGCTCTCCTCTCTCTCTCTCTCTCACACACACACACACACACACTCTCCTGCTCTCCTCTCTCTCTCTCACACACACACACACACACACTCTCCTGCTCTCCTCTCTCTCTCACACACACACACACACACACACTATCCTGCTCTCCTCTCTCTCTCACACACACACACACACACACACTCTCCTGCTCTCCTCTCTCTCTCTCTCTCTCACACACACACATACACACACACACACTCTCCTGCTCTCCTCTCTCTCTCTCTCTCACACACACACACACACACATACTCTCATACACTCATCTCTCTCTCTCACACACACACACACACACACACACTCTCCTGCTCTCATCTCTCTCACACACACACACACACACACACACTCTCTCAGCCCTCTCTCTCACACACAAACACACACACACACACACACACACTCATACACTCATCTCTCTCACACACAGTCTCACACACACTTGCGCGCTCGTACACACACCCTGTCACATACACACTAGAATCACTGAGAGCCTCAGCAGTCCTGTCCTTGTACAGAACAGTATAGCTTCACAGTGCTGGCTTCTCTTGAGACTTTTATCTACATGTCCTGGGCAGTTTTAAAGAAGCTGTGCCCATAATACAGACCAATGCTGCTTCTTTCTGCAACGGTGGATAAAAGCATACACTAAAGATGCAGCACTCGTTTAATGATTTGTTTTAGGCTCTTGTGATCTTATGACTTTTCTAATACAGTCGCTTAGGAGCTAACCATCAAGTGTATGTCAAGCAAATTAGTCATTCAATTGACTGTGCATGACTATTAACATTTAATGTAGCGCTGCCTGCAGAAGATCTTTGATTTAAACACTTTGCTTGAGACATCATATTCTAAATATTGGATTAGTACTGCCATTCCCATGCTCCGTTTGCAAAGACCTATCAAGGACAATAGCGGATTTCCATTCAGGCATGACTATTTTCAAATGTTCCTGCTAAAGCACAATCAAGCTTTGATAGAAATGCATTGTGCGTCATTTCCTTTGGTAATATCCTGAATGACTGAGTAACTAATCCTTTGGTCTCCCATCCAGCCTGTCACCAATCTGTGCATTCAGGCAGACCTGCCTCCCACCATAGAGCAGTCTTCCCATAGAGCAGCCTCCCTACAGAGCAGCCTCCCACCATAGAGCAGCCTCCCACCATAGAGCAGCCTCCCTGCATAGAGCAGCCTCCCCACAGAGCAGCCTCCCTACAGAGCAGCCTCCCACCATAGAGCAGCATCACTGCATAGAGCAGTATCACTGCATAGAGCAGCCTCCCACCATAGAGCAGCATCACTGCATAGAGCAGCCTCCCCATAGAGCAGCCTCCCTACAGAGCAGCATCCCACCATAGAGCAGCCTCCCACCATAGAGCAGCATCACTGCATAGAGCAGCCTCCCCATAGAGCAGCCTCCCTACAGAGCAGCATCCCACCATAGAGCAGCCTCCCTGCATAGAGCAGCCTCTCACCATAGAGCAGCCTCCCCATAGAGCAGCATCACTGCATAGAGCAGTCTCCCCATAGAGCAGCCTCCCCATAGAGCAGCCTCCCTACAGAGTAGCATCCTACCATAGAGCACCATTACTGCATAGAGCGGCCTCCCACCATAGAGCAACATCACTGCATAGAGCAGCATCCCGCCATAGAGCTGCCTCCCCATAGAGTGGCCCCGCACCATAGAGCAGCCTGCCACTATAGAGGAACCACCCCAGAAAGCAGCCTCCTGCCACAGTGCATGTAGAGAGACCAGACCACAGCTTTATGCTACAGCAGAATAATGATCTCAGGCGCTGGTGATGCCACAGCTGTTGTTATTTGAGGTTCTGCGTCTGAATTAGTGGAGGCTCTTCTCACAGCCAGAAGGGTGTTAAAGTGTCTCTTTCCTCCAGAAACATATTCTATCAGGCTTTTACTCGCAGATAATATCAGAACGATTCCACAGCTTCCTGGCCTTCACAGACAGTGTTAAAATTCCTGTTTATGTGTGTGATTTTAAGGTGTAAGTCAGCAGATTTAAAATTAAATTAGCCTGCTGGTCATGAATCATACAGGCAAAGCTGAATATTTGAGTGCAGTATATGAGCCGGTTCAGCACAGCCCAGGTTAACTCTATGTCTGTTTTCATGAGATTAGAATAGAGCTTCCCTACATCTGCTCATCAGATAAGGTTTACTATTCACACAATGGACTGTACTGCACATTGGAGACATTCTTCATATCTCTGCCGTATTGCGAATAGAAGTGTAGATGTTTCCTGTGCAGTAATGCTGTGAGCATTGCAGTCTGGGTTGTGCTGAACGAGCAGTAAGTGAATGGAGGTGAGAGATGGAGAGGGGGCAGGGATCTCGCTCTTTCTCTTTTCTTCCTCCCATAAGGCTTTGCAGCGGCACAGCCATGTATAAAAATAGCGGCAGATGAATAGTCATGTGGCTTATGGGAGGCTCTTCCCCAGTGACTGTAAATCACATTTGTAGCAGTATCCTGGAAGCTGGCCAATGCCCCATAATGCACCTCGCCAGCACTGTCCAAAGGAAACTGACATGACATGACACGCGGTGCTGCGGTCAGGTGGCGTGGGTGTGGGCTTGTTTGTTTCTTTAATGTAAACGTGTATCCTCTTTTGTGCTTGCTGGCTATTTGGGGGTTCAGTCCTGGTGTTTGCCGTTTCTGCCATTTTTTCCCCTCCTGCTACTTCTGTGAAAAGCACTATACAAATAAAAAGCAATTGTAAAAATGAAATGATTGTGTTGTTAATGTGTTCTCGCCCTGCGCGGCCTGCAGTGAAATGTGATTCAGCACACGGATGAGTAAGCGTCTTGGACAAATGTCCTTATTGCTTCTTAGAAAAGTGGTGCACTTAATTAATGCTAATGCATATTAATATTGCCACAGAGCAGTGTCTGTGACTGTGTACCCTGCTGATCCCTGTCTGATTACTGTCATTTCCACAATTAATGAAGCTTTGCTGTCTGTGAATATAAATGGCAGCTCGTATCCTGAAACGTGACCCACCCTCTTGGCATTTACTGGGGGTAGAACGGCGCTGTTAAACGAAGTACTGTAAAACGATGGCGGGCACTGAATATATAAACGCTTTCCTGTAGCTTTCCCATCATGCATGCTGATTACATTCAATTACCCAATGATCCGTGGCAGACAGGAATAAAATGGTAACTTCCGTTAAAAAAAAAAAAAAAAAATGCATTTTGCAGTCTTGGTAAGCAATAATTATCCATTTACGTTTTAGATTTTTTTGTAGCACTGAACTAAACATAGGCCCAGGGAAATGAAATGTAAAAATCTAGATTAAAAATATATTATTAAGTGGAGCCCATTATGATAATGATTTTGCAGTCTTGCCATGACTTTGCATCTCACAATCAAGAGATTAAAGGTACAATAGGTAAGATTTTTGTTTTAAAACATTGTTACAAGACCATTCCTATCATTGAAAAAAGCCTCAATGATATCTTGACTCAACCTGCTTTACAATAATTCAAGCTCATTGGTTGAAAATTGGTTCTAATTGCCACAGCCAATGGCGTTTCAATGTCAGCGGGTTCACAGAGAAGGGGTGGGATTAACAGTGCTGTGGTTTGAGCGTGTTTGTTGCTGCAATTCCTCTCTTGACTGTTAGAAGTCCAAAATTACCTGTTGTATCTTTAAGGACGGAATGAAAAACACAACTGAATGAGACCATGGAAATCTTTGGTGTCAGACGTTGTCCCTGACACACTCCAACCCAATGCAAAAAGCAATCAATTCAGTTGCAGACAGACAGATTATTTTATTCTGGCTAGCTGTCAGACTACCGCGTGATAGCTGTGATAGCAATGAGCTAAGGAAGCCATGGTCTAATATACTTCGTAAAACATCTGCTTAATTTAGTAGTTGCTTTCCACACAAGCCATTTAGCTAGGTATTTAACTGATGTTACTCGTGTTTATATTTTGTTAGTAGCCAGCTAGCCGGCGAGCAGTAATAACTGCATTCATACCAGACCAGTCAGGCAGTCAAATGTATGCCAAAATGCTCAACAGACATATCGTATGCAGTTACGGGGTAGCTAACTTTAGCTGAACGTTAGTGGTGATGGAATAAACCTACACTAGCCACTGCTAGCACGGCACCAATGGATTTCAGTCTGCTCTAGCCTGCCTGGAAGGAAGAATCTCAAAATTCTGGGCACAAACATACTCAGAAATGCGTCAATTGAACCGGAATCTCCCAAAAATAACCTGTAGTACTGTGCAGGGCTCTCATGTCCAACGAGCTAATGTACAAAACTGAATTTAGTTAGCTAATAACAGCAGCTACCTAATACTACTGAACACTGGCCAGCCACTTCATTAACCACCAAGGCTCTTGCAAGCCCGGCTAACGCACTACTGTAGTAACCTATCCATATACATTTTCTCTTGCTCTCCTCCTCCTTCTTCTATTCGACACATGCTTTTGAGATACACCACAGAAAGGGAAGAAGGCCACACCCAAAAACGTCCTAAACAATTTTTAGAATAACAAATGGTTTCAATTTTTTAATGAGAGCAAATGTTTTCTTTGGTCTCTTTTTATCTCTCCGTCTTGTCCCTGGCTGTCAGTTCCCAGAGTCACGCCCTCTTCCCTTATCCTCATTAGAGGTGAGAAGCAGAATACCTTATTCAGAACCAGACCAGTAATGAACCCCAAACGCATAAAGTGTCTATCTGAACATCAAAGATATTTGAGATTTGCTATTTTTTGTATTCGGTTGTGGTTGAGTGTGCTGGCTGTGTGAAGGACTAGCCCACGATATTCTTGCCATCTCTTGCAAATTAACTGCCACAGGCATAGGCTGGGACCAGTTTTGAAAGCATCTATGCAGGTTCATCACCAGAGATACCAGTGTACCATCAGGCCTTCCTGTTGAACCTCCAGCTGAGCCTGCTGGACCTCTCTGGTTTCTTGGAGGACCGCCAGGCATGACTTCTGTGTCTCCAGGATGGCTGGGCTGACCTCTAGTGTGATTTGTGTTTGTGCATTTGTTCTTCCCAGTGTGGCCAGGATAGCTGTTGGAGTCAGAGGTGCTGACCCCTCTTGGCATATGGATCGACAGGGTGATGTGATGGCTATGGGGGTACGGTGCTAAAGAAATCCAGGGCAGGTTAGTCTGGTTCCATTGAATTTCATATGCCCATAAACTGGCTAAGTGCATTCGATCCATAATACTGGACCTGAACCTCTATGGTATGGGCCTCAAACTCTAATAAAAGACTATTGACAGTCCTTCAGTGATTATTTATTATGAGAAAACCTGCAGTGTCTGCAGGTTTAACTCCAGTCCTGGAGGGTCGCAGTGTCTGCAGGTTTAACTCCGGTCCTGGAGGGCCGCAGTGTCTGCAGGTTTAACTCCAGTCCTGGAGGGCAGCAGTGTCTGCAGGTTTAACTCCAGTCCTGAAGGGCCGAAGGGTCTGCAGGATTTTGCAGTTTCCTTTAATTGAGCAGTCATTTTAGGCCTTGAAAGCCACTGATCGATTAAGTGCTGAAACACAGCAAAAACAAGCAGAAACTGGAGCCGGGTCTGACACCCAACTCCACAGACAAACGCAAAACATTTCAGATTTGCACTTGGCTGAATTCTCCCGGAATGTCCAATATGTGACCCTGATATAACATGCAGATTATTCATATGATGGTAGGAGACACATAATGCTCTCACTCTGGGATGACCACTTTATTGTATCGAGATTGATGTGACCAATCTGATGGAGTGTTCTAGAAGATCTTCACCTCTTTACCCTGCTTGTGGAGAAAGGGGAGTGTTGAGCCCCCACTACTTCCCTGTAGAAATCTTTGCGATTGTGAAAGGAGTGACAGGTGTGTCCAGGAATCTTTCGGCATGAGGTCCCTGATGCCGGCAGAAGGGAAATACGTGGGTGAACCTCGCATACTGTTCCGAGGGGGAACCCGTGTCCAACTGCGCCTGGCATTGTTCGTGGTTATCGATCATTCTTAGAGTTGTACAATAATGTCTGATTTCTCAATCTGCCAACCCTAAACCTTCCAGTCATAATGTCTCCCTGTCACATCACACAAATCTCCCTGAATTCTGCAAACTTGTTATGCCTAGAATGGTGTGTTCTTTCCCAGTCATCATCATCATCATCATCATCATCATTATTATTATTATTATTATTATATCCCAAAGATGCAGAAACTGGATAAAGAGACATCATTAGCAGCAGTAATCTGCCCTGATTTGGCATGCATACATTAGACCTTAATTGCCATTAGGCAGCTGTAATCTTTTTCTAAAAAGGTTTTTAGAATTTTCTTTTCATAATCTTGTCTTTTGCACATAGTTACAGGTGCTTGAAAACATGACCTTCCTCAGGACTAAAGTCACATATGTATCTCTGCTATTCGTGCTCCATGTATATGAGTGCAAACATAGTTTAACAGTGACACTAAATGAGAAAGAAAGGCACACACTGCTGTTTGAAAGGGTTAAAACGTGCAGAGGGACGTTTTCCAGCTGCATTGACATTTGTCCTCACTGAATGACAAAGCAATGCTTAAAAAGAGCTAATGTTAAAACCTACCCTTGCCAGTGATTTATTTGTATCATTTAAAAAGATAAATATGGCATGTGCGATACTGATTGTAAAGTATTGTGTTTTGACTGTAGATTTTATTAAAGCTACAAATGATAATGGCTTTGGCAATCCGTTTTTTTTTTAACATTTCTGCACATTAGACTGTATTGTACGAGCACATCAATTATTATTATTTTTTATAACAGTTAATGTGCTGTAAATATCCTTTCTTGAATGGGTGCTTCTGGGTTTTGGATATAGCGCAGTTATATGATGAAGAGCACTGAAAAGCATTTCCAACAAGCATTCATTTGGACTTTATTTCACGCTATTGAAAAAACACAATGAATAATGAATTGCTGATCAGAGCGCACAGTGTTGTTCATTTTGCCAGCAGGTAAACAAAACTAATAAAACCAAGATGCTCCTCTAAACTGTATTTTGTGCAATATATTGATTGCTTTTTTTATTTTATAAAAAAATAGACAACCCATTAAGCTATAACATTAAGATTTCTTGGTGCACCCCCCAGCCCCCCCATTCCTTATGTGTCAGTAGTTTTCGGCTGTTGTTTCATCTATCTCTAGCAATTTCTAGATGCAGTCTCCTATCACCAGCTATAAGCAGGCACGTTTACCCCTGCTGTAGCCATGCTCCTCCCTGTCCCTTCTTCACTGGAATTCCCTTCTTCCCTCTCCGTGATGGTGGGCCCTTCCTTCCATCTGACCTAGTCCTACCTGGTCACCCAATCCCCCCCCAGGTCCTTTGCTGCTCCCACTCTCCAAAGCATAAATTCAAAATGGCTGCCAACTACTACACATTTGGCTGTTCCACCATTAGTGTCTCCTTCAGGCCAGGTCTGCAACATCATCTAAGCAATAATGCTGCTTACATTGGCCAGTAGCCAAGCATACGGTATACTCAACTCAGTATTTATCAGACTGAACCTCATTCAATGGCTAGGTTTGCAAACTCGTCTGAACAGTAAGGTATGTGGCCTACTTCATCCAATGGCCTATGTAGGCCTACCTCTTCCAAATATGTTTAGGCTTGTTGCTGTGTATTACTTAACCTTTCTGTGTGGACTTAAATTACCTTGAAAGAGAATGTCTGTTTCAATTATTTTTCCATAGTCAAGCCTGCAACCTCCTCTAAACTGGATATTACGTAAAATGTTACCACCTCATCGAAAAGCCGGGTTGGTAAATATAACCTTCTTATGATACGACCGGGCAGATTGTAAAGGGCAGTTTATTCTACCAAAATTTCACTACCTCATCTGATAGTCAGGTGGGTAGTCCTGCAGTCAGCAGGGTCCGTTTTGGCAGTTGGTCTTAGGGGGTCGATGACCAGGCTGGCCCCCATGCCCCATGGACTCTTAGGTCAACCTCCAGCCCAAGATGAAATGCATCAGTCCTTGCTTATGCAATGGCCAGCACACTTCAATTAAAATGTCATTTTCTTTCTTATCCATTGTGTGAAAATGTTTTTCTACTGAATGGTTTCTAAATAATTTAGGGAATGAAAATTATAGTCCGTCTCACTAAAGGAACAAAATGTTCTAAAGGCCTCTTATCTATTTTAAGTGAAATTGTGCACATTAGTAATGAAGTAAAATACTTTAAGAAAGTAATTTCTTAAAGCGAACATGCTGGAAATGCTCTTTATTATTTTAAACTCTTTTGTGCTGTCCTACTGCTTCAGGTCACTGCAACCTTGCAGCACAGAACACAGGCAGTTATATTAATTCACTTGTGTCCTTTTTATGGAAGTTTGCTCCTGTGAAGTTTAAATGGCAGTTGGTGTGGAACAGGAGCTATTGCTTCTCGAAGCACACCACGTGATTGAGCATCATTACTGAATGAAATATGAAATGGTTTTATGCGCATGTGTACGTGTTTATGTGTGTGTGGATTGTTTGGCTTCAATCATCCATTTTATTGATGAAGGGTTACAAATTAGCATCCCTGCCCCCCGCCCCATGTCATTTCAAAGATCAAGCAAATGTAGCAGTTTTTGAATTTGTCATTGACTTTGTCTGACATCCATTAATGAAAGCTCGGATCAGCTTTCATCAAAGGCTGGGGTCTTAATGAAGGCTCCCCCCCAAACTCAACAAAGAGCAAAAAAAAATCTTCCCTCTGAAGCCAACCCTTTTCTTCCTTATATATTCTGCCTATTCTGTGAAATGGATGGCTGGGATAAAAACTACCGCGCCACTTTAATTCAGCTTTGACGTTAGTGGCATCAATACTTTGCCGTTATGAATTGCTGTTTGTGATTTGGCTTATTCCTTTGTTGTTGCTGAATTCTCTGTATCCCTGGCCTCAGTTGATTTACTTTTACCGTGCATAGGTAATAAATCATACCCGCCTGTCCTAATGCACTGCATCAGCCTATAGAAAATTGTGCTGTGTTTGCGTGGGTGGGTGCACATTTCCAGCAAAGCCATGATTTACGTTCGCCTTTGCCTTTTTCACGAGGAAGGGAATGCCAAAGTTGTGCTTGTTGAGAGCCAATAACGCAGGAAGTATTTCTTTACAAAGCGGGTGTATGTCAGTGTGTGGAGCAGCTTGCCAGGAAACCTTAGGTGAACTGCTGAGGTGCAGGCCAGCAGAAGATGGGCATCCCCGTATAGCTCGAAATGTCTTCTCATGGGCGAGTTTTTTCTTGCCGCCGTTTGATTTGTTGGGGCCATTTTGGGGCTTATGGCTGCTATTTCCCTTTTCCCCCCTTCTGTTACTCTGTAAAGCGTCTTTGGACAACTGGATGCTCCCGGAGTTGCCGAGTGTTAGATCTCATGTAGCCTGTTAGCAAACGGAGAGCACAGATGGGCTGAATGGTGCATGTTTATGTGCTGTTATGTGATTTTATGTCCAAGGACCATAGTGGGTGGTTCTCTTTATCCGGTCACCAGCAATAGGCTGCAATGATACACCTGGTAACATGGCTGTAGTTCTGCTCCAGAATACGCAACACTGAAGATTCAAGGCAAGTGAAAAAATAGCAACACAACACAACGATAAATTGATCAGAGAGGCTGATTCCCAGGCCCTCTTCTGAGAGATTAAACTGAGCAGTTTATACTGCATGCTCCATTTGACAGCATTGATCACCAAATTCTTGCAAATTGGCCAGTCTTGTAAATCGGCCAATCAATCACAGTCTTGTGATCATAGCAGAGAAAAAGATTTGAAAGTTTATGGATTCCTAGGTAATGTTATTTAGAAAAATTGAGTCAGTTTCCACTGCTACTCCATACAGATGATGCACAACTTTTGGGGAAACCAACAACAAAAAAATTATCAGACAATTGCTAATAATGCAACTTTTACTGAACTTAATCTGTTCTCATTTGTTTTTCTGTTACGAAATTCTCAGAGAAGTCAAAGGCATACTATGCTGGGTTTTGCCTAAAAAATATACAAAAAATGATACTGAATCCACGCTCCTTTGTATTTCTTCTTCTAAGATGTGTTTGAGACGTTTCTGGGCGTGATGCTGTTCTGTGTGGGGAGGGTGGGTGTGCCTGCAGATCCAGTGATTTGGGATCAGGTTTCAGTGGAGCGTTTGCAGCTAGCCATCTACTGCAACGTCAGATGTGGAAAAAGCACATGCATAGCAAAGAAAAACACCAAGCCTGCAGGGATTGTTCAGAGATCAGTGTCAGCCTTGGAATTCAGTGGGTGGGTTTGAAAACGTATTTCATTATAAACACAGGGCTACTGCAAGGCTAGAAATCCTGCATAGTACCCTTAAAGATTCTGAACAGCGGTCAGCATTTAAACCGGTTTTGGATGGTGTTGATTTCAATTCTCTTTCTCGCAGAAAAAATTAAAATCAACTGTGAACCATGCAGAAGCAATGACATGCCATTGTGTTTCCTCACAATTGCTCTATTGTAGTGCCTTACTGTCACAGCTGAAACTACCTAGTATGCTGATGCAAAGATTTTCATGTCAGAAATAAAAACACAGCGGGATCCACGGTGGTGCACGGCTAGAGTAACGGACCTTGATGCAGGCATCAGTTCCTTACAGTTGCACACCGAGGAGCGGCATTATTGGCTCGCCGCTCTGAGGGAGGGTTTTCGGCAGGGGTTAGGAGGACTGCTGCCTCAGGATCACGGTCCCGGGCTTTGAGACGATACGGCTTGAAGAAGGCGTGTCGTTCTCAGTAACACTAGATCCACCCGGGCCGCCAAAGGTCTTTGATGGTGTATCCTCAGCTAACAGCCATCATTGGAATAGATAGGGTACAATTAGCTACCAAATTTGGAGAAAATGGGGAAAAACTAATAATAATAATAAAATAAAAATACAAAATTCAAACTGCATCTCTCAATATTCAGTATTCTGGCCTCCTGCTTTAACAATAAGCCATCTCTATTTCTCAGCTGTAAAGCAGACCAGGGCCTATAACAAGAAGCAGCTTTACTGAGTTAGCTGGATAACTGCATGGAGTAAAACCATGCCAGAACCCTCCCAAATCTGGAACATGGACTTCATCTATCACCATAAAATATTGTGCAATTATTGTACCATTCAGATTTTATCAGACCAGTGATTTTATATGATGCTCTGGTGACACTGCTGCCATGGGATCTGACCATTGGGAGCCTAGACCACACATCCTACGACAAAAAATCTCCTCTAAGTAATTTAACAAAGACTAACAATCACAGAGACAGTTATCCCAACCTGAAACATCAGTTTCCCCCACAGGTATAAATGACCAGGTCCCTCCTCCCCCTTTTGTCCTCTGTCTCCACCCTTCCTCCCCCTCCTCATCTCTACCTCACATCCACGGTTTGACTTTCTCAAAAGAATTGTCCTCTATCCCTTTGTCATGATGTTCTAGGGGGAGGGGAGGGGGGTAGTAATTCAGACAGTAATGTTTGTTGCTAGCTGGGTTTATATGCAGAATTTAGTGCTAGTTTTGCAGTTAAGTCATAGAAATGGGTGTGCTCACTTAACTTAAATCTTGTACAGTAGGTTAAAATCTTGCACAAATATGTTAATGAAACGTAATGTAATTCTTACTGACACGGTCTGTATTTTACCATGTGAACTAGACTTGATGTTCATGGCTGTGGACAAGTGGGATTGTATGCAAATTGCACCTTATAGGAATTCTGTAGTTCTGTAGTTGTTCCAATGACCTTCGATAAACAGATATTGTACTTTGCTTTGGAAAGAAGCAGCTGCTAAATGAACATAGCATTATTTTACAATGCAGAAACAGGCAGCAGAGCTTGCTCCAGGGCAGGCTCTGGAATGGACGTTCAGGCAGAGAAAATGGTGGAAGTGCTGCCTGCCACAGTTTTCTGGATATTCTCCGTACATTAAGCGTCTGCCTCCTGCCGTCCTGCTAATAAATAAACTCTCCTGGAGATGAGTGAAATGAAATCAATATATTGTCATCAGTCAGGAGCGATAACTGGAGCATATCTCGATCTGTCCTTCTGTACATGGGCTTCCTGAACGCATCAGAGTCACAGGACAGCAGTCGGAAATTGCACCTTTGATGGAAAATCTTAAAATATCTTTGAAAACAAACACCATTTGAGGGTGACTTAGAGGTAATATACTGTATAAGAAAATACTGCAGTCCCAGTCCCACTGCCCATGAAACATGCTTTGTAAAAAAATCACACTATTTCAACTCCAACAAATCAAAAACAACAGATTTTGAATATAAAATATTAATTCATGATTGCAGCCAAGCAATACTTAAGGCTGTGTGTTCTTGTAAAGAAGATAGAGATTCATTGGATAGATGCGGATAGATACTGAGTTTGATACATAAATGTAGATGGTTGTGATGGATGGATTGGTTACTTTACTATCCCCAGTGCAGCAATTCTAATAAAAAATGACTAAAGTAAGTAAAAGTAAGTGTTGAATAAATAATGTTAACAACTGAAAATAGAGCCATCAAAAGACAGGGTTGTCATGTTTCCAGACTCCCTTGTGCACACATACTCTCTCTCTCTCTCTCTCTCTCACACACACACACACACACACACACACACTGATTGGATGAGCAGTGTGCTTATCTAAGCATAGGAAAACACTTTCAGCTCTAGGATGAGTATTGATCCAGAGGGCTTCCCCCACCTTTGGGGAATGAGGCAGGGTAGGGTCACCAAGTCACCACAATATATCATCCTGACAGCTGCCATCAGCTCCTGACCCCAGACATTCATTTGAGCTTCTAAGCAATTATCAGCTGGCACTGTTCATACATCGGAGTGCATGAGCCTAGGCAGGGGAGCGTTAATCTCAGCTGTACCTTCTCCACAACACACTTCTCACAAGGCAGCAGAGCCATGTAAGAAACATGTCCAGCTCCATCCATTAACTGATCCTCATATTATTTCTCCTCAGTGCTGGATAGCTCATACTGCCTGAGATGTGGAGGCTCTGTCCTGCTGGTCCTCATGACTGAACACTCTACTTTATTAGGAAAATGACTTTATTACACCTACTTATTCATGTGATTATCTAATCAGCCAATTGTGTGGCAGCAGTGCAATGTAGATTGAATCATGTAGATACGAGTCAGGAGCTTCAGGTAATGTTCAGAGAGAGAGAGAGAGAGGCAGGCAGTGGTCTGCAGGCCCATGGAGGGCTGTGTCTTTGGAATGGAGGACTTCTCAATCGTTTTTACACTAATTCAGTTGCATTCTGATAAAATGACTTCATGGCAACGGACAATGATGGCACACTAAATGTTTGTCGTTCATAGTTTTATTATGACACTTGTAACAGAGTCGGGATGACATAAGCTACAAATAATGTGTTGGCGTTCGGATCAAAACTATTTCTGCCACAGAGGCTAATAATAGAACACCCTATGAGTGATTCATGTTTTATTTAGTCATGTTGTGCACGCTACAGTGGTGTAGGCATAAATATATTTTTGAGCCAGCCAGTGAAAAAGTGGGTAGGCTGACTGTAGGTTTTTTTTGGAATACATTTTCTACACACACCTTACCCACTCTAGCACTCCTTTCAGCTATCTTACGACACTACTGTATTCATAATGGCAATGCAGTCATTGTCTCCCTATTCCAAATCTACGGCCTTATAGCAAGTCTCAGCACACATCACAGAGTACGCAGGCTTCACGTGAAGCTGAACAAACAATGCATGCATCTGCTCGTGACAGGCACAACATTCATTCATTCATTCATCCACTATCTGAACCCGCTTATCCTGAACAGGGTCGCAGGGGGGCTGGAGTCTATCCGAGCATGCATTGGGCAAAAGGCAAGAATACACCCTGGACAGGTCGCCAATCCACACACACCATTCACTCACACACTCACACCCACAGGCAATTTAGACCCTCCAATCAGCCTAACCTGCATGTCTTTGGACTGTGGGAGGAAACCGGAGTACCCGGAGGAAACCCACGCAGACACAGGGAGACACGGGGAGAACATGCAAACTCCACACAGAGAGGCCCCGGCCGACGGGGATTCGAACCCAGGACCTCCTTGCTGTGAGGCGGCAGTGCTACCCACTGTACCATCTGACAGGCAGAACATATTAGCCCTAATTAAGAGGATAAGTTACATTAAAATGGCTGAGATGTAGCCTACACAAAACAAGACCAGCAAACGTAAACCCATTCCATCAAGCATCCTACAACGTGCATCTTATAGCATGCCCTTGCTCAGGCAGAAAACCACCAGCTATACAACTTTAAAAGGCCCGAGAATGTTTAGCTTTTTTACTCCAAACATTTCTAGTGGCAACCTGTTAACATACAAGACAGCACCTTTAGTGACCACATTATAGTAATAACGTCAAAATAAATAGTCATTACATAAATGTACCTATATAATTCTAGCTAACCATTGACTGTTGCAGGTAACAAACTGACTACAAACTCATTTCTAATGGACCTCTTTATACAGATGACAACCTTACCACTTTACTACTATCATTATTTTTCCAAACTGTTTATTATCAGCATTATCAGTTAACCCTTGTGCAGCCATCTGTCCCAAACATTATTGCACCCAGAAATGTATGTATAAAAAGTGCTGTCATTTCCACACGGTGGAACCAAAATGTATAGAAATATACTTTAATAGATCTGCACTTTAACCACTTGTAAATTGATTAAATTGAAATGGAGCGCCAGATAAAGACATCTTATGGACTTATGGAGCTCATTGTACAATGGTTCCAAAAACCTGGTTCCAAAAGGAACCCTGCATTTCCATAGCATAATTACATCTATTTCAAGGGGCAAATTGGTTCTTTGTCTGGGAGATTTCACACTTTACACCTATGATAGAGGGTTCCATAAATAACTAAAAATGGCGAGCCAAAGAGTGTGTATCCATCGACAATGCCCAGCTCCCTGGTGAAACGGTTTTTAAAGTGCCGCATCGATCAGGAGGCACGGTGACTGACCCAGATCTGCAGCTTGATCCTCTTCTCGTTCTTGTAGACGGTCTTCACCTTGAAGTCGATGCCCACCGTGCTGACGAAGGCTGAGGTGAAGGAGTCGTCGGCGTAGCGGAACAGGAAGCTGGTCTTGCCCACGCTGCTGTTCCCGATGATCAGCAGTTTGAACATGTAGTCAAAGTTCTGGTCCGACCCCTCCTTCTGCCCAAACTTACTGTCCTGTGTGGCAGCCATCTGTGAGACATGAGAAAAAGTCCCCTGAGGTCCAGAACTGGGCTGACCTGCACCTCACGAATGTGTGCCATGTATCTCACCCTTGTTTTGTGTTAGGACAGTGGTAAACAACCCTGAGCCTGGAGATCTACCGTCCTGTAAGTTCTCATTCCAACCCTAACAAAGCACTCCTCGTACAACTGCTAGAGATCCTGTTGGGCTGCTGATAAGTAGAATTGGGTGTACCAAATTATGGTTGGGATGACAACCAACAGGAACACGGAACACGGTTGGTTGTATTAGAAGTGCCTCGTCTGTTTTTTTAGACTTCTGAATTAGTTGCTGACTTTACATGTCCAATATTTTAGAAATCAGAGTTTGCCTAGTTCTGGAATTGATTGCAGTGTTGCATGATGTCTATGTGCAGGCATAATAACTGCATAACTTCACATTTTTTGTTGTTGTATCACCAGGCTAAAATGACCATTCTGGATCAGCCTGTTTCTATGTCACAATTAACCGGGTTCCTCTGAAAACAACCAATCATTTTCAACTATGTCATGAAACTGTATTATACACTTTGGCCATTTGTTTTTGTCTGCTTCTCCCTCTATATTTATAATGATTTTGTTATGCATTGTCAGTACATCCATCCATCCATCCATTATCTGAACCCGCTTATCCTGATCAGGGTCGCAGGGGGGCTGGAGCCTATCCCAGCATACATTGGGTGAAAGGCAGGAATACACCCTGGACAGGTCGCCAGTCTATCTCAGGGCGCACACACACCATTCACTCACACACTCATACCTACGGGCAATTTAGACTCTCCAATCAGCCTAACGTGCATGTCTTTGGACTGTGGGAGGAAACCGGAGTACCCGGAGGAAACCCACGCAGACACGGGGAGAACATGCAAACTCCGCACAGAGAGGCCCCGGCCCACGGGGATTCGAACCCAGGACCTCCTTGCTGTGAGGCGGCAGTGCTACCCACTGCACCATCCGTGCCGCCATTGTCAGTACATTTTAATATTTTTTTAAATGAATGAAGCTCAACATATTCAGATTATCTTAAATCTAAGATGCTTTTGGGAAACAGGCCATGTTCAGCTCGAAGGGTGAACACTGGGTTTGTATATTTAAAAAGTATTTTACAATATTTTTCTCTTATAAACCTTATCAACATGTTTGGGTATCCTTTTGGAATAATAGAACATTACCAAAAATAGTATAATAGCGGATCTAGAGGTACCTTTTTATTTCCTCTAAAATGGCCAGAAAGCTCTATCTCCATCCCCATGCAATCTTGGTAAATAGTACAGTGCCCCTGGAGTAGCACTTTGGGTGATGTTATTTGGATTATGTTTTCTGGTTTGAATCACCCAAGTCTCTTCTAGAAAATCCCTGACACAGCGATGAAATTAGTATACTTTTGTGCTGCTGATAATGCTGTTTTCTCTTTTTATTTTCTCTCTCGATGCTGACATCACAGGTGACATATAGGTGCCACTCAGAACCCCGGAAATGTCAGCCCCGGCAGGAGAGATGTGGATGCCTCTGAAAAGCCCATAGTTCCTTCTGAGCCGGGAGTGAATTATCTGAACTGCCACCCAGCTGCCATCCAGAGATCATTTAGAAACATTAATTCAGAAATGTTGCCTATTCCCTGTGGCTATGGGTTCTTGAATCCATATCCCTCCAGTGTAGAACCTAGCGCCCAAAGGCTAATCAGCATCACCACACCTGTGTGCGTGACAATGTGAGATTGCGGTCACCCATTTAACCTTAGGGTCACATACATTGACAGATCGGCTGGGACATTCAGTCATAACAGTGTGCAATGGTGAAGGTGCACAATGCCCTCGGAGTGAGACATTTCTCTTCGCGTTTTATAACAAGGTTTGGATCCCGATCTATTGTGTTTATTTGTGTTACGTGTTCGGCTGCCATCTGGACCTCCGCCTGAGCATTGATAAGCCCCGTTCCCCATTCCAGCCCCCAGCCAAAAAACGCATCATTATCTAGAGCCTCTGTCTACTCCGTGTATTATCTAATCCTGGTAAATACATTTACTTTAATCAAATACCAAACAGATCAGTTGCTCCTGTGCACACATGTACATTGAATGCATTTTTTACATATTACACATTACAATTAATAGTCTATTATAATGGCGTCATAACATTTAAACTGCAGTCAGAACGTTCATTCAAATCTGTAATCAAAAGGAAAATAACATCGCATTGTTATTGATCTATTTAAATAGTTTGTGCGATATTTGTGTGCATTATGGAATTAACTTTGTGGTACCCAGTTCAACTGTTCAGCTCGCCATATGTGGTCGGAGAGGTATATGATCAACGTCGATGGGCCAGCGAAACGGTATTTCACAAAACGACACCATTGTAAATACATCGACAGCATAAAGACGGAAGACAGACATAAAGCCGGGTTTAAAGCGTTCCCCATAAATGACGCCCCCTAGTTCGACGGTACGTTGTGCTTTGTAGCCTAGACTACCTTATAATTCACTGTTTTCTATTATTTATGTTTCCTTAATCGAGGCAAATATCTCTTTCCACTCCGTTTTTAGTTTCCAATATTCTATTTAAACACAATCGGAATTCAGTTTTCGGTAAAAACTGGAAAAGAAAACAATGAAATATTCTCAAAAATGAATATTTTCCGAAATGGAAATAATGCACATCGTCCTGTAAATTACCATCGAAATGACCAACCTGCATAGATGCGTCTTGTCGCATGCTGCCTTTTGCTTCAGTGATACGATTAGTGTGTGATTCAGAAATGCTATTAATACTTGAGAGATGGTCTTCCTGTGCCTCTTTAACCCTCTGAAAATCAGCACTGGAGCTGTCCTTCTTACAAGCCGATCGAGAACGCGCCCTGCCTTACGAGAACGCTTGTTGACAGGCGCGCGCAAATCTTAACTGGCACGCCGGGGCGTGTAGTCTTATCACATGAGGTAGTGACAAGTGGTCAACAATTGCAAGAATGAATAGGACTACAATACCGTCATGCAATGCATTTTTCTCACTAGGGATCGTTTATTATAGCAGCTTCAGAACCAAAATGCCTGAAAACATCTATTCTATTTTTCATTTATTTGAGTATGTTTAACGAATTATGTTACCATTTTGAATGTTGCCACCCATTGCAAAACATAAATAAAATATTCATAGATTGTTTTTTCTATTTCAATTTCAATTATATATCAGACATAAATAATCAAGCAAACACAGTTTTAAAGACTATTTAAATGCGTTGTGTTTCAAAATTAATTAAATTCGCTAGTTAAAAAATAAAAATTTAATTGATTGGCTATATTTACATTTCCTGGACCGATTTAGACTATGTACTATGTAATCGGTAGGCAGTGTAAAAGGCATAAAACGTAGCCTACCTTCCCATACAAGTCCATTTGTTCAGCTGTGAGGGGAAATAGGTGCAAGTTGCCTTTTCTGAGCGGATCGGCTCACCCACGGGCTTTAAATGAAGTGAATTGTCCCCGTGGTCACATCTACCTGTCCGTCCAGAACGTCACTAACCTAACATCCTGCCCAAGCAGAGCATGACAGCCGAGCGCACGGAAAACCAACAACCGTGAAAGATTTGTGCGAGTGACATGTTGGTGCAGGCGGCCGGAACGCTGGTGTCCGGAAATATAGGCAGAAGAAAAAAATAATCTTGAGACTTCAATAAAACCGTCCTCTGGTTTAATTGTAAGGCTGCTGGTTTCCATGAAAACGAATAATGATGCGAGATATGAAACGTGAATTGGATTATGCCTGTGGGGGATGAATGAGTGGTTTAGTAGGGTTATGGAAAGTGTCATTATTGACTGTACATCTTAGTTGTTACACTTAACAAAACAAAGTAGTTCTTCTTATTATTATTATTATTACTATTATGAACGTGTCGCCAGGCCATCATGGCAGTTATAAAATAAACATTTTAGGCAGTATGCCAATTCCTTATGCACAGAAAAATGTTTAGTACACAGTACATGTGGTCCGTATTGCACTCATATAAACTGCTGAGAGTCTAATTGACACTGGACATTTTTACTGTGTACCTGCAGAAAAGATATTGATCTAAGCCTAATGACTGCTTTAAAATAATGACAACAACAAAAACCTGTCTGTGTTGTCTAATGGTTAAAGAACTAGATTTATAACTTAATGCATGTAGCCTAGATTTAATTATCAGGTAGGGCACTGGTTTTGAGCAAACAATGACAACTTTAAGTCTCTCTGGATAACTGCATCTGCTAAATGGCGGTAATGTAATGTATGTATGAATAGGTTACTCACCTTGATGAACAAACATTTTGGTATTTGTATGCTCTTGTGTTCTATCAGACTCCCATTTTGAATATGGAAACATTGAATAGTTGATTTATGAACCACGAAACATTGACCGAAATAAAATAACTTGCATGCTGCCCAACAACAGCATGCATCTCCCCATGTGTAAGTCAGGCGTGTGCATGGTTACATAACCCCATGGAGATTCAGTGCCCGATCTATGTATGAAATGTACTGCTTCCCAAAGGTCACCCCTGAAGACCCCGCTGACATGGCGCTATTTGTGTGTTCATTGCCTGTAGTGTGCAGGTATTCGGCTGGTGTAGCCCTTTGATCACTGAGAGGGATTAAAATAGTGTTCATCAGACAATGGCCAAATCTGTGTCCACAAGGTGTGACCATCCCCTTACACTAAGGCAGCACTAGCTATTTGGATGAAATGAGCCCAGTCTGTATTATGTCCGAAAATGGATTCTTACAGCTTTCAGTGTCTGGGAGCGGGATTCATTCTATCCCTCAGGGCCAGAAAAGGTGGGGGGAGTGCTAGCATGGGCCTCACATTTTCCATTTATGCTGGACACATTTTTGACAAAACTTGAATCTTTAGTTACTCCCAGTCTACACACACACACACACACACACACACACACACACACACACACACACACACACACACACAAAAGATAATATTACCATCCTAAATGCCTGTTGACTAATAACTGATAACAAGTTTGTCAGATGCCAGCCCAAACCTGAAAGCCACAACAGGACCAAATGTTCCAAAATTCCTGTGCCATCAGGTTCATTTGGGGCTGGCATTTGGGGTGGGGTAGGTTTCTTCTAAGATAGAAAATTACCTGTTTTCATACACTTTGCATTAAATATAACTCTACATTTATTTGTTTAAGTGAAAATAACAGAAGAAGAAAAAATAGCAGAAAGAAAAGTAATATATATTTTCAAGGCAAATCCATTCATAAAATCATATGCGGTGGCACAGATGGTGCAGTGGGTAGCACTGTCGCCTCACAGCAAGGAGGTCCAGGGTTCGAATCTCCGTCGGCCGGGGCCTCTCTGCGCGGAGTTTGCATGTTCTCCCCGTGTCTGCGTGGGTTTCCTCCGGGTACTCCGGTTTCCTCCCACAGTCCAAAGACATGCAGGTTAGGCTGATTGCCCGTAGGTATGAATGTGTGAGTGAATGGTGTATGTGCCCTGCGATGGACTGGCGACCTGTCCAGGGTGTATTCCTGCCTTTCGCCCAGTGTATGCTGGGAAAGGCTCCAGCCCCCCCTGCGACCCTGTTCAGGATAAGCGGATTAGGATAATGAATGAATGAAAATCATATGCTCACAAACTACGGAAACATTATTCAAATCACTTCAGGTAAAACTAATTGATTATGGATAACTAATTCACTTACAATTTTTTTTTTTCTGTTCTGACCCTCAAATGCATCATAAAAAATCAACAAAACTATCGATCTATCAATCCATCTAATAACCTACTTAATTGCATTGATATCTTTTTCCATCAAAATAGTATGTGATAAAGTTGCCTTAATGCTGTGTAAACAGACTAACAACAATATAGTTTTTTTTATTTTTTTTACTTTTTTTACTGAACTTCATTAAATACATTTTTCATTTATTTCTACTTTTTATAACTTATCTTTTGCCCAACAAAATACCCTGATATCTTGAAGAAGCCTGCTAACAGCCAGCTGTTCTTGCAGACGGGGATAACATTTGTTGTGACAGAGCCGGCCCCTGATGGACAGACTACGTTAACTTGTCTGTTAGCTAGCATTGGAAATTCTGACAGCTAATGCTTGTCACAAATGATCAAGCACTGATATCAGTTTCTAAGAATATTATCATTATCAGTTATTTACATAGGATACAGCACAGTAGAGAGATTACATTAAAAGGAGAGAACGACGGCAGACGTGAAGGAATGTGACTAGTGACAACAGTCATCTTGCCTAAAAACATACTGTCCCAACCAACCCTGTGTCCCAACCAACCCCGCACTCGTCTACGCATGAAAAAACATTTGTTATAGCTGCTCTACATTTACAACCATAGCCCCCAGCTGTCGCCTTGCTTGAGTAAACATCCAGCTTCATAGACAACGTGTGTAACCGTTATCGGTTCAGATGCTCAGGATAAACTAAACTAATACAAATTATAATATAAATTTGTGGTCAACCATTTGACCCTCTCTGTTGTGTATTTAGTTATTGCACAACCTATACGCTACCTCTTTGGCGTTTTCGCTTTGCTCATTTGATGAAAACGTAGCCTACTACGAGGCTTCGTCGCAATCTGCAAATGGATTGGATGTAAAGGCAATGTGATGCGGGAAAAACAATGTCTTCGACTGGATAGGTATATCTGCTTTCTCGGCATCCAGGCGGGTATATTACTTAAATAGTCTATTTACGAAGCCTATTACTTGCCATTCTCTTAATACTGTGTAATAGACTATTTAATTTAATAATATTTATGTTGCTACACTGCAAATAAATAGCAGTATTAACACTGCGAGCTTGTGTGCTGGCAGTATACCTGAATACAAAGGCAATACACAGTAAAAATATCAGAAATATCAGACAGCTATAGCATACAGCGAAAGCAGTGCATACAGCAAGTTTGCTCTAATGAGTTTTAATTCGTATTTTACACATTTAAATAACAATTCTGAAGTCCTCCAAACACAGAACTTGTTCTAGAAAATACACGGGGAAGGGGCTGCGGCGACCTCTGGTGGACACGGAATATACTATAATATATTGCACAATTTGAAATGTCTAAATATGCACATATCAAACGGTGTATGGCGGCCCCATTGTAAGTCTCTTTTGAATTGAAGCCAGTGTTTTTCAACAAAACGTTTGGCAAGACCCAACTTCACCAAAAATAGTCACTTCCCACAGATATATCTGTTATGGTGTTAATCTTTTTTGGAAGCCAACATAATATTTCAACACTTACATTTAAAAGCGCTGTCATGACAACACTCTCATGCCATGTGCTTAGCAAGGATCTACATGTGGGCTCATATTATTTTAATATTCTTAAGACATTTATGATGATTTATGATGTGTTGCAGCTGTACTGTAGTCCTATGTTCAAAAAAGTGACAAAAAAACAGAAATATTTAATTATGTAATTCGCCACACAGTCAGGCATCACAAGGCTCCGGGGTTTCCATCAGGTGCTGCCAATCCTGCAAATAAAGATAAGACCAGACAAGGAAAAAGAAAACACCAACCACATGCCACTAGGGGCACACTAAAAGAGCTGAGGATGTAACCATTAATAATAATAACAACAACAACAACAACAATAATAATAATAATAATACATATTATTATTATTATTATTATTATTATTATTATTATTATTATTATTATTATAATACAATGCATTTTTACAAAACTATATTAGGCGCTATATTAGGCTATTGAGTTTTATTTGACTAAATGGAAGATCACCCCCTACCAGCCCCTACCAGCCCCTACCACCCCCCACCACCCCCTACCAGCCCACCAGCCCCTACCAGCCCACCACCCCCTACCAGCCCACCAGCCCCTACCAGCCCACCAACACCACCTTGGCTTTCCCAGGTCTCCCTTCCCAGTACTAACCAAACCCACACCTGTGTAACTTTTTTAAATTGCCAAAAGCAGGATACATGGCCATACCAGCAGACATACCATACAATGCCACTGTGATTTAGTGGAAAATCACATAAATACATCATTCATTTTTATTCAACAACTGCAGATAAATAAATTAAATGAAAATAAAATTTGAAGACATTTATTATTATAATTTATTATAAAGTTAATATTATATAAAAATCATTCAATTTAAATAATTTTTATTTAAAAACCTTGGGGAAATGGGTGCATTGATATGCCTTTGAAGACATGTATAATGAACAATGTGTTTCAGCGGGGGAAAAAAACAATAGTCTTGGATACGAGAAGTAATAAAAACGTTTTCCTTTCGGATGGATGGGAATTGGCCATTATACTGAAAAAATATATACTTAGTGGCCAGGTTCGGATGTGCTCCCCATATGTTTCTATTGGCGTCGCTGTCTCCACATAATACACGCTAAGATACAACGCAAATTCGAGCACCCGAGAACAAGGCTAACCTGTCCACTTGTTACAATCCTCTCGCGATGTTGGAATAATGAAATAAGCGTGCTCTGTGGCGTGCCATGACTACGCAACATGACATGCACATTTTCATTCCTTATCTAATGCCTCAGGCTTGCATTGTTTCAGCAATGTTATAATCTCTGGCGAATACACTGCGAAATTTCTATCAGAGCTGTAGACCTTTCAAACGCCATATGCGAGTTAGTAAATTGTAAGCACCAAACGCTGGTTTTGCATACGACATACTTGGCAGCTAAAACTGTATAGATGTATAGAATGCAAAATCCCCCATCTTGTATGTCAAATGTCATTCAGTTCTCCGCTCTTGTCACGTGGCATGTTGGACCGTCCTGCGCGGTTGCCATGGAGATTCTGGCTGAATCCGATGCACACTTTGCAAGACTAGAGAGAAATTGCTTTGCAAGCTAGCTTGCTAGCAGCCTGAACAACAAATTTGCTTTCAGCTGGACGTTCGCACTGAAAATACGGCTGTCACTACAGTAAGTACTCTAATTGCCATCACTTGAGTTTGATCATCTGTTTCTTCAGAGGCCGGGCTTTCAAGCAAGATGAATGACCGAATCAGTGCTTAGCTATCTAGCTTGCTAACATAAGCATCTTTAAAGGAAGTTGATTTGCTCGTCGTTCGTAACTTACACTTAATTCTTGCTATGTATATAATGTCACAGGATAGTTTTAAGTGCAAATTGCAAATTGCAAATAGCATTACCGTTGTTTTTCAATGAACTTTGTTTATTGTTATTTCGAAACGCAGCAGTCCAGTTTAACATTAAGGTTACCTCGGTAGTTCGCCAACGTCAACTCTTGTCCGGAACATTAGCTATCGTTTATTACTTAGACAGTGGCTTTTCGTGAGTTTTATTATACCGATGGACTGGCACGGATCACTGTCCGGTTTTTAACTTCAGCATCCCACGATTCCCCGCTGACCGTTGGAAAATGAAGAGAACGAAAGCTTGGTAACTTGTGTATTTGCACGAGACGCACGTCTGATATGCAACGAGAGTGTACGCAATGTGTGGGTACAGAGAAATTATAGTAGCCTGGAATTGACGTGTCAATGAGAAGAGATGTCTGTGGGCAATTTGGGTGCTGTGGCTGGCAAAGAAAGGGGGTGGGGGCGTGTTTACGTAAAATAATTCTGGTTTCATGTTGGCAGTGAGGTAAGGGGCGATATTGAACTGACCTGAAGGACGTGTAGCAAGCTGCGACCAGTTTGCTACTTACATCATGAAATGCCATCTGTTTTGTCCGCAGGCGACAAGGTAGCACATGCCCACGTATTGGCAAACAAGAGATGGAGAACGGAAAGATGCAGTTCTCTGCGCCAGTGAGCAGAGACAGGGTCATATCCAAGTTTCCTAAGGTAGGTGAGGCCAGCAGCATGCCTCAGACAGCACACATTAAACGGGGACAGCTTCTGAAAGGCATGCATAAGCTTGCAGAGAAACAGACAGTGCCAGGCTATAGGGCTGAACGTCAGGGAGCAGGGCTTGCTTGACCTCTGAGGTTGCCAGTTCCATTCTTTTACCTTTTGTTTTCTTTTATCATCAATTAAAGACAGGTAATGATGACATGAGATGTACTGTATTCACCAAGGGAATATTAGTTTGTAAAACTAGCATAGCAAATATATATTTTTAATGCAAATACTAGTTTCCATAATGTTACATGGTGTTGTCATACAGTATTATGAATGAATTCCCTTGTGCATCCTCCTGTAAGTGTTAGATATCTATTACTTGTATACTCAGGTTAGTGCTTGTGACCAGTACCTCCAACAGGTACAAGGTACCACAGACATTGAAAGTTAATGTACCATTAGCAGTGTGGATACATTTGTCGATAAACTGAGGCATGTAATGTAAACATTTTAAAAGCCTCATTTTGTCACATTTATTAACGTTGATGGAAGTTTTTAAGTCCGCCCATTGCTGCCGTTGCTAGGTGACCACCACAACACTTTGCACAGATGTGGCGGTCCCTTTGTCGTGTCGGGTAGCCATCTTGGTGGCCACCTGCTTTAGTGAACGCAAGGACAGGTGACACATACATTATGCAACACTTCCAGCAGCTAATGACACACAAAGGTCTTTATTTGTATGTGGTGCGCGGTGAAATCCTCAGAAAAACATGGCAGCTTGCTCATTGTATTGCCCCATTAGCTATGATAAACTATCTTTGCTATTTACCTGTGTGGGTAGTGTGTCAGCTTTATAATTAGCTTGGTGCAATTTCCCCTTCTGTTTTTCACTATCTGAGCAGTGTTGGCTCTATACGTTTGCTGAGCTCCTTGACAGAAATTCTGCTTAAATTCAATATTTACATGCCAATATTTAGCAATAATAAGTGTATGGTCCTCAGGACATTTACTTCCAGGCAGCCATGTTTTCAGAATAATGAGCCACTATAATGATCCAGTCATTCATATCCAGCTGCTGTGGACCATGCTTAAGGTCTACTGTGTTAGACCACCGGTGTCGAAACTGGCCTTCACTGCCATGGTAACCTCCCTTAACAAAGGGCTTGAAGCTTGGCCTGTAACCAAGGTGACTCAGGCAGGGCTGCCAGGTCTATAAAATAATTCCAGCCCAAAAGACATGAAAACCAGCACAAACGTGGACAAAGGCCAAAGCCTAGGTGGGTGGGGTGGACTGGATCAGGGATGAACTGCCCATCTTGGTCTCTGTACAGAATACATGTAGAGAATGTGCACAGTAATATTTCTGTGTTCATTCATTTGGCTCAAACCACAGGACTTTCCTCGGAACGCTGGACATATTTCCAGCAGTTCAGTTGGGCCAGGTCTAATAGTCTAATTCTACAGCTCATCATGGGTTTAAAAAAAAAAGAAAAAGTTTTTCATTAATGTCAACATTGCCTAATAGAACCAGCATCTGTGACACTGATAACTTGCCATTGTCTCTCCTGCCCTTGACATAAAAGTGTGTCTGTTAAGGCACTCTGGGTCTAGGTTTTCCCTAGTCAGTTGCACTCTAAGGGGTTGGGAAGTTAGAATGGATTCAAGGGCCCTGACTGATTGTGCCGGGATGGGATGGTTTGAGGTGGTGAACATATACCTAAATCCCTGGCAACGCTCCTGTCGCCAATACGCTTAAATGTAGTTCACATTTAAGCGTTAGGGTGTGTATTCCAGACAGAAGGCTGTATATTCTGTGTTTAGTTCCACAGCAGACATGAAGCAGTGGTACTGAGATCTGGAGGTGAAGGCAGGGGGGAGTGAACAGCTCATTGAAAGTGTGTGACTGACCTTCTCCTGGAGTAGCACGGTTGGCCGTGTGACTGTGAGATCACCAGACTGCGCTAATCTCATTCTGATGGCGGGGGGGGGGGTTTGCTGTCATTCTTCCAGAGTGTTCTGCCGTATTGCAGAGGAAGAGGGGAGTTGGCGACCGTCAATCCAAAAATTAAATTGTGCTTTTTTGCCTTTTTTTATTTGTTTACATTTTAAGTCCCTATTTTTCTTGCTCGTGTTGAATTGAGCTCAGAGCTAGGTTTGCCAAATGTCCTTTTTTCAACTGGAATGTAAAGTATTCTAATTATTTGTACATATGTGGTTTGTGGTATTTGCGCGATCCACCCTTAAATGCATATGCCTAGCTCACACGCATACTGCGGTTTCAGCCCCATGCACCAGTTTGATACATACAACGCATGTTTCCTGGGCAGAATGCAGCATATGTGCACCTGAAAATTGTCACAAACAGCTTAGTAAATCTAGCCCTTAGTTCCTATTCACCTCTCAACCACGTGAATCCTGCGTTAGCCGTTAGCTAACAACTCAAATGGTTGAGGGTCACAGTTCAAAAACTGTGTGGTTTGTCAAAGAAGAAATAAATAATAAAACGGTATATATAATGCCTGTATTTTGCCATGCAGCTGGTCCAGAAGGCTGCTGCTCTACTGCAGCTCAGCTGTGCAGGAGGTTGAGTAGACTGAGTGTTCAGTGCTGTTTGGACAGCGTGCGGGGTTACTGCGTGTTTTACTGTGCCTGGCTCACCAGCCGTATCACAGTGCGTTTGCGTGTGTGGCTGTGTGTTGCAGTGGTACACCCCTCAGGCCTGTCTGCAGACCAAGGACCACTGGCACGTCCGCGTGAAGACAGCCTGCAAGGACCGAGCCCCCTGGAGCCTGGGGTGAGTGTCCCTCTTACAACCAAGCAGAGTTACCGGTGGTTACTGTCATAGACGTGGGCCAGGGATACTGAAATCTGGACCTCCAGACTAATAGTGCTGGCTCTCATTCATCCCTCCAGTCAGGGCTGATTTATACCTGGGACAGAAGATGATTTAAATCTCTGGCCAACCAGTGGCATTAAATTACAATATTAGAACATAATGTGTTGTAAATGAGAATCTGTTCTCAATCACTTTTTACCTGGTTAAATAAAAGTTAAATAAATAAATAAATAACCCGATCAATTAACTGTAGGGTAGAAATGAAAACCAGTTGTAATTTATGGGTCAGATTTCAGGATCCCTGATGTATACGGTTCCTTAGCATCATTGCATCATTAGTGAGTGGATATAGTCATCGGTGTATGGAATTCCTATGCATTATAAACTTGGTGTTACAGTCGAAGCTGTATACGTTTTCACTGTTAGAGGCAGTGTTGAGTTGAAGGCCATGTATTAGCTGGTCAGTAGGGTCTCATGGGCGGAGTTTAAACCTCTGGCGGAGACCCCCTTCCTGAGGCTCTGTAGTTTCGATGTTCTTGGCGTGACCGCGGCGTTGGGACCCGGACCTTCGCGGACGGGGTCACGCTCCGCTCCCAGCCCGCTGCGGAATGCGACGGCGGCCCGCGGGGCCTTTTCTCGGAACGACACCGTCGCCCCGCACAGGCTTCCCCTTTCTTCCTTCAGCGGGAACTTAATCACATTTCTGCGGGGTCAGGACACGAGACTGTGGGCCCATTCACCACCTCACAGCCAACGGATAATTCTCCGTCCCCGTGCCTCTGCATATCCCCCAGAACTTACTTCAGTATTCAATGTCTTCTTACGACGGTACGGCAGGAATGGTGAACGTGTTCTGTCCTCTGTTTCACTCCATAAAGAATGAAGATGTCTAAAGTGGTGGTGGTGGGAGACCTGTACGTTGGCAAGACGTGTCTAATTAACAGGTACTGTACAACCAAGAAAAAGAGCTGAATGAAGCCTTAGACATTGGGTCCATTTGCTGTCATCCGTTATCAACCAATCTGTGCAGACAAATCCTGGAAAATCAAACGTCCACACACAGGATTTTTCTGAAATGAATGTTAGTCAGTGGGCCAGTAGGTACAAAATGAGCAGTGAATTTAAATGTAAAATCTCAATTGAGAAATAAAAAAATCAGATATCCAATGAATGAACTGAATATCAGTCTGTTTCCTAAATACTGCGCCTAACGTAAAATACAGCACGTGATGTGAAAAACAGAGAATGTTATCTGGGCTCACATGATGTCACTTCCTGTCACAATTTTATCGTCCTGTGCTGAAGTTCTGCGTGTCCCCTGCAGGATGCGCTGTACCACTCCCTCCCTTAAACGTCACTGTCCTCCTCCTGCACAGGTTCTGTAAGGACCTGTTCGACAGGGACTACAAGGCCACCATAGGCGTGGACTTTGAGATCGAGAGGTTTCAGCTGCTGGGCTTTCCCTACTCTCTACAGATGTAAGCACGCCGCTGACTTTGGTTCTGTTTGTTATTATGGCTATGACAAAAATAAAGCACACTGTCAATTTATACACTACACTGCATTACAGGCAAATTAAGTCTATTACAGTACATGTGTACAAAACATTATTTTAGTGTCTCAGCACACATACTACTATTAATTCTACTACTAAGACAACTACTACTATTAATTCTACTACCACAACTAATTCTACTACTACTACTACTACTACTACTACTACTACTAATATTCTTATTATTAATACTGTAGATATGTAGGTTGTGATGAAAAACAGTATAGTAGCAATGCAAAACATTTATTTTTTACCATCACACCCAAACTAAAACAGCTACGTTGGACATGGGCCCAAGTGTTTAAAGGAGGTCATCTGGCTCGCTGGGTGTGAGTGCATGCGGATGGGTATTTTGTGCGCGTGTGTGAAATGCCTAGCACTGCAGCGCTTCTGTGTTTCTGTGTTCATGCAGCTGGGACACAGCCGGACAGGAGAAATTCAAATGCATCGCCTCCACCTACTACAGAGGAGCTCAGAGTGAGAGAAAACCTCCACTTACCTTCTGTCCATACCCTCTGCTTCTCCCTCTTTTCACAGTCTGTTCTTAAAGGAAAAATTCACCCGCTTTCCTTAAATGCATGTGTTGGTACTGACTAGTTTCTTTTATGAGAACATATTTTCTTATATTAGAATATATATCTTGATCTTTTTAAAATTTGGTGGCTCAGCAAGACATTTGGGCGCTTCTATCCAACAGTATCAACAGGGGAAATTTGTCTAACTTGTAATTTTTACAACAGGGTTACTTGGTATTTTACAGGGTGTTGGTATTTTTATTACCAACAATAATTTCATTTTTTCCCTACATTATCTTTTGTAACAGTGTCCGCTGTGTGAGTCATGGTCCACTTGTAGATCTAGACAGTTTTTGGTCAATCGCAAAAGAACATCTGGTAGCGTTGTTGGTGTTGGTGAATCTCTTTCTTACAAATAATTATGATCTGAAAGCCATGAACTGGTAGACCTGCAGATTACTTTACACATGAGAGTGAAATCAGAACGCAGGCTGAACTGGACGAGAGTAGAATGGCAGAATCTGCCCCTGAAAGCCCTGGGTCTTGTGTCTCCCGCAGTCATCATCATCGTCTTCGACCTGGCTGACATCCGGACTCTGGAGCACACGCGGTAAGGGGAGCAGGGTGGTGCGGGGGGTCAGCCAGCTGGACCAGGTCCTTCTGCTCATTAAACGTTTTGCTGCATTTCTCCTAATCAATTTGCCCAAGAGCGGGGAATTCCGGAAAGAGAGGCGAGGGCCGGGGTCGTGGTCCACCCTCCTGTTCCCTGCGCTAGTGGAACAGGCAGGGCTCTGAGGTTCAGTTTAAGGCGTAACTGAAATGACATCATCATCATTGCACATGAAGCAGAGGTTACGATGGGGTAGCACTTCCTATCTGGGCTGTGTGGACCATTCAGTTCAGTCTTTGGTTGTTCCTTGCTCCTTGTCTGTCCTCCCTTGCAGAACAACTGTTAAATTTTCAGGTGCACATATGCTGCATTCTGCCCAGGAAACATGCGTTGTATGTATCAAACTGGTGCATGGGGCTGAAACCGCAGTATGCGCGTGAGCTAGGCATATGCATTTAAGGGTGGATCGCGCAAATACCACAAACCACATATGTACAAATAATTAGAATACTTTACATTCCAGTTGAAAAAAGGACATTTGGCAAACCTAGCTCTGAGCTCAATTCAACACGACTGAAGGCTGGACTTGAACTCCCAGAAACCAGAGGCTCGACTACATGACCCGACAAGCTGTTCTCCACATCGACTCTGATGCGACTGCAGAATTCACCTGTAGCTCATTTCCACCAAGGCCCCGATGTTCTTCTGACAGAGCTCCACCTGAAAAATCTTTTGTTGCTTGCTTTTTTTAAGTAGCTGGTGTTTTCAGTAATAACCCTAGGATGTCCAGTCACTGTATTATTAAAGTACATTCTTAACACCGCAGCTGTTGCAATGAGATGGGAGGTTGTCTCCTGGGCTGTAGACGTCACCTTTGGCCCACCACTCTAATGTCTTGGCTGGTCACGTCAGCTGGAGTTATTTCTCTGCAGCCGAGGCCAAAATTGGTTTCCAGCTGAAGAATGAGTGCTGTGTTCATAAATGTTGATTGGAACGACTTGTTTACCATCTCAGGCCTTATTCAAATTGGGAAAGGGTGATTCCATTGTGGAAGTTACAAGTTCATAGTGCAACACAGAGAAGCTTGTGTCCTGTTCGAGGGGAAGAGGGCTTCTTTTCAGAAAGGGAGGAACAAGGCACATAGCTGCCCCCTGGCGGTCCAGAAAAGCACAACGGTGGTGTGGTCAACATTGTTGTAGGCGACCAAACTCAGAACCATAAGAGATCTGAAGACCCTCTGGGCTTATAGTCAGGGCACACTGCTTGCTGTAGCAGTAAGGCTTCACCGTGGATGTGCAGCTGAGACACTGCCCAGGTTCTCAGCAGACCTGGGTCAATTACATAATTGTTTTGGATTCAAATACTTTTCTACAATTTACTGAATGTGTATTGGAACATATGAAATACTCTCAAAAAGTGTGAATCCTGCCTTCTGGTCCTCAGTTGCAGCAGGCAAGATGAATTAAGTACAGAAAAGTATCAGAATCCAGAACAATTGCGTAATTGACCCAGTTCTCTGAATGGCGATTTGCGGAAGTGTGATACACCTCCTCCCATTCTTCAACCATTTCCTCATCTCATACCTTTTGTCTGAATTGTCTCCTTCACCTTAGACCCCTTCATTGATCGGTTATTAAAGATTGTTTATAATCTGGGCAGAGTTCTGAAACTGCACTACTTTTTCCAGGCTAGTTTCCACCAAACTACCTGCAGGTCCCTTAACTGTCACTTAAATGGTCACCCCTGTGTGACTCAGTTCAGTGGCCTTTCCTGCTCTTCTTGTACATGAGCAGAAAGTAAACTTTTAATGAACACAATGAATACTTGACATTGGGCCCTCTTGGTGCACGACTCGCAAGATGTCTTGTACAGTGGTACTTCTTCATAATGGGCTTAACCATAACAGGGAGAACAGAACTGATGCCCTCTTGATGCATACAATTCAGGTTAGAACCGGTTTTTTCTCCCTGAAACTTCCTCTGGATTCAGGCGAGAGCAGACGAGTGTGAATCCCTTTCTTTTGGGCAGAATGCACTTCCTGAGTGGCCTCCTCTTCCTCCTCAGGCAGTGGCTGGTGGAGGCGATGAAGGAGAACGAGCCGCGGTCTTGTAGCGTGTTCCTCATCGGCGCCAAGAGAGACCTGCTGGTGAGACGCACATTACACACGTGGGACAACGTCTGCATCAGGGGGTCTCGGGAAAAGCTCTGAAACCTGAAAACCACACGCAAGTTAAACGCCTTCCACGCATCTCCTGTGTTCCCAGGCGTCCGCAGAATGCCAGAGGGTCGAGAGAGACGCCATCAAGATGGCGGCCGACATGCGGGCTGAGTTCTGGTCCGTCTCGTCCAAAACAGGTAAAAGAGAGAGTCCGCAGGTCTGATATGCAGAGTGCTGCTGAAGTCTGCAGTAGTGTGTGTGTGTGTGTGTGTGTGTGTGTATATATGTGTGTGTGTGTGTGCATGTGTGTATATGTGTGTGTGAGTGTGTGTATGTGTGTGTGAGTGTGTGTGTGTGTGCATGTGTGTGTGTCTGTGTGTGTATATATGTGTGTGTGTGTGTGCATGTGTGTGTGTGTGTATATATGTGTGTGTGTGTGTGCATGTGTGTATATGTGTGTGTGTATGTGTGTATGTGTGTGAGTGTGTGTGTGTGGTGTGTATATGTGTGTGTGTGTGTGTGCATGTGTGTGTGTGTGTGTGTGTGTGAGTGTAGGTGTGTGTGTGAGTGTGTGTGTGTGTGTGTGTGTGAGTGTGGTGTGTATATGTGTGTGTGTGTGCATGTGTGTGTGTGTGTGCGTGTGTGTGTTGGACAGGCAGTGACAGTGCTGTGTTGGCAGGGGAGAACGTGCAGGAGTGTTTCTCTCGCGTGGCGGCCGTGGCCTTTGAGGACAGCATGCTGCAGGCCCTGCAGGGAGGCGTGCCCTCACACATAGGCTCCAGTGACCTCATCAGTAAGAGCCAGGGACCCGCCGGGGAATGTACCTTAATCACTCATCGATGTCTCAGTTCATAAGCAGTTATCACATTATTTAATGCCCTATCCCAAATGTAGAATGCCCAATTAATCACATTAATCAGCCCTCCTCATTTGATTTGGGAGGTTGCACACTACAACAGTGCCTTAGCAGGATGAGCCACCCAGATGGCTACAGTTTACTCGCCTCATCTGGTTTCGTGAGGCTGAAACCCGGTTTTAAGGTGAGCCGACAGCTCCAGGACCAGAGTCACAGGGCACTGTGCTGGGCTACCGAAAGGGAACTGTAACGCCTTCCCAAAACATCTGCCTGGATGAGGAACACTCTGGGTCAATGGGTATTGAGACTATAATGATGATGAAGGGAACCTAAGAGGAAAAAATACTTTGCTTCAACATTAGGATTATTAGCCCTTTTTGTAATTGTAAAATGGCTGGTCTCTTCTGTGTAACCCTCTCTGAGGGACACCAGTGTCAGTAACGGGGGCTCTCTGACCCCTCTGTCTCGTTTTAGAGATCGACCGTGGCACAGCGGGGGACCCCCGGGCTGCAGATGAGAACAGGTTGACCTGCTGTTAGAGGACCGGAGAGAGAGACCGAAGGAAGAGGAGCAAGGAGGAGGAAGAGAAAGAGCCGCCGAGGTGAAGGAGGGCCCCAACCCGTGGATCAGCTGGTGTCTCCCTGCCCCAGAAAGCACCTGCCATCGCTGGGCTGGATTCAGTCCAACTTTAACACCCTCCCCTTCCCTCCAGTGAACCGGCTTTTGACTAAATTTGTTTATGTGCAACACGCAAACTTAACAGTTGTTCTGCAAGGGAGGACAGACAAGGAGCAAGGAACAACCAAAGACTGAACTGAATGGTCCACACAGCCCAGATAGGAAGTGCTACCCCATCGTAACCTCTGCTTCATGTGCAAGTATTTCTTCCTGTAGGATGACTTTGGAAGGTTCCTGAATAATTCATAACAACCACCCTAAATTATTTTGACTGATGATAAAAATACACTAGCCAGGCTTAGCACCTTTAGTATGGATTTCTTAAATCTATCTGATCAGTTCAATTCTCACTCCAGTTCAAATCTTATCCCTCAGCATGCGCGCTTATGAATTATTCAGAAACCTCCCAAACTCATCCTGTAAAAAAAAAAAAAAAGAAATTGCCTCCTTGATTCACTCCTCTTCTTCTTCTGTGTGGAGCAGTGCATTGTGGGATGCCCATTCTTGCTGGGAGCTTGTTTTATACCCTTCCTAGGAGGGAGGAGAAACGAGGGAGCAGGGGAATATCGCTCCCTCACCTTTCATGAGTCAGAACTGAACCCCAGTTGCCGTGGCCCCCATACTTCACCCTGGCATCTGGGGGATTCTCCCCTTACAGCGGGGGAAGGGAAGAAAGCATGAACATCACGGTCCACACGCAGCCCTGGATCAAACAGAAGCTGCAACCCCCCCCCCCACCCTGCAGCTCACAAGCCCTACTGCCACCCTTCCTCAGTGTCTGTAGGCATCTCTGCTTCCCATTCCATCAGCAGCCCGTTTAGGCTGCAGGAATATAGTGTGGAATCTTCAGCCAGGCAGTGTCTTAGAATAAGCTGGTAGAATAAAGCGGGGACATGCACTGAAACACCATGCAGACGCCGTGGCCCTCCAGATTCCAGTTTGAGACCCCTGACACAGGGAGGGAAGTATTTCCACTCCTGGTGGGGTGGTTCTTGTATTAATCACTGATGTTTCCTTTAACATGTCGAGCAATCTTGTGTATGCACATTTGCGAAGTGGAATATTTTTAAATATGCATACAATTAAAAAAATGTCATGTTCATTTATGAATTATGATAAAGTATATGCACATTCAAACGCACTCTGAGCACTACTGTTCTTTGCAAAACACCGATTCTCCCACAATTTGTACGCCGCTGAAGTGAAATCCACCTAAACTGGACACGGCAGTCAGGAAAACCCAAGAACCATAGTCTGAACATGAGTGTATTATACTTCATTGTGATTAAATCCCACTGCTACTGTTCTATTGGTTGTTACAACCTACTTCTGTGATTGGTAGAACGTCTTTTTTTTTCTGCTGTTAAGGTGACATCACACCTGTCCATATTTTACCATCTCCTGAGAAAGCCAGGAAGCACATGCAGAATGTCTCCACCTATCAGTTTCAATTCCAGGTCACCTGATTGGCAGTACACTCATCACTGATTGGTTAAATGATTATGTACACTGGCAGGTTGACTCACACAAGCAACAAGGTCTACAAACCAATGACCTGCGTAAGCATGGTTGCGTTCACAATTAAAAACAAAATACATTTAAATCCCACTCAAGTAAAATCGGCTCAAAATGATTACATTTGTTCTCTTTGGTTCTTCAGGAATGAATATAAAACATATGTTCTGATTCTACAGAGTCTGTAAAATTGTATTCCAACTGATCACCTTTACGTTTGAAATGGATACAAAATGAGCCAGCACTATAATCTCCCAGGGATAGGAGGGTTTCATTAAACCGGGCCTCTATCAAAACGCTTGTTTTTACTTCCTAGTTTCCTTGCCTCCTTTCCTTGTTCCTAGCTCCACCCATTGGAGAAGGCAAGGAAAGGAAGCAAGGACAAAGGAAAATGTGCACTAGGCAAATGGAATGCCCTTTGCTCCGTTCAGATTTCAGTTTGAAGCCATGTCAATTACAGTACAGATGTGGTAGATGGGGAGAGGTCTAACCATGGTTCGATCATCACGCATTCCAAAAAAATACTTCCACAAAGGAGGGGCTTCCTGTTTCCTTGCTCAATAATTATTCTGGAGCCTCCTAGCCCCTTAAAAAAATATTAAACACATGGTTTCTCAACGGGGCATCCTGGGGCGGGGGGGGCAATTATGGGGGGCATCTAAAGCCAAGGCTGCAGCCAAGTGTGCTGATGAAAATACCATAGGGAAAAGTAAAAAACATTTACTAAAAAAAGTCAATGAACCCGAGGCAAGAACATTAAATCACTGGGAATTTAAACAGATTAAACTTTAAAAATGAAAAGAAAAAGGCTCTGCATTTATAAAAATGTCCTTCACACAAAAGTACCTTCAGAGTAATTATCAACATTGAATACCATTAATCTATGGTCACTTGAGCCTGTAAACAATCGCAATAAAAACCTTTTTGAGGTTATATATAATGGACCTGTACAAATATTTCAAAAATGAAAACAGCAGCTGGATAAATTAACCTTCATATTTATTCACATGATTTGGGGGAGGGGGCAAAGTGCGACAGTTTTTCAGTCGTGGTTGGCGGAGCCTCCGGCCCTTTAGGGGGCGCTGGCGTTCATCTTCTCCAGGCAGCTGTCCCAGAAGGCGGCGAGCCGGCCGTCCTTGTTGGCGCAGAAGTCGGTGAAGTCGCGGAGCAGCCGGTCGGCCAGCCGTTCGTCTCCCAGGAGGCCGGTGCGCCAGGCCTTGGTCAGCATGGTGTTGTAAGCCCAGCTGTACCCCACCTGCTCGTCAGCGCCAAACAGGCTCTGATTGGCCGAGGTGGTGGAGTTCCTCCGCCTGCGCTGCTGCCCGCTCGAGTACTTCCGCTTGGAGTACGGCAGCTGCAGGAACACCGTACCTGAGGGAGGGAGGGAGGGAGGGAGGAGATAAAGAGGGAGGGAGAGAGGGAGGGAGGGAGGGAGAGGGAGGTGATAAAGAGAGAGGGAGGGAGGGAGAGGGAGGAGATAAAGAGAGAGGGAGAGAGGGAGGGAGAGGGAGGAGATAAAGAGGGAGGGAGAGAGGGAGGGAGGGAGGGAGAGGGAGGTGATAAAGAGAGAGGGAGGGAGGGAGAGGGAGGAGATAAAGAGAGAGGGAGAGAGGGAGGGAGAGGGAGGAGATAAAGAGAGAGGGAGAGAGGGAGGGAGAGGGAGGAGATAAAGAGAGAGGGAGAGAGGGAAGGAGAGGGAGGGAGGAGATAAAGAGGGAGGGAGAGAGGGAAGGAGAGAGGGAGGGAGGAGATAAAGAGGGAGGGAGAGAGGGAGGGAGAGAGACGGAGAGAGGGAGGGAGAGAGAGGGAGGGAGGGAGGGAGAGAGGAGATAAAGAGAGAGGGAGGGAGGGAGGGAGGGAGAGGGAGGAGATAAAGAGAGAGGGAGGGAGAGGGAGGGAGGGAGGGAGAGAGAGAGGGAGGGAGCAGATAAAGAGAGGGAGAGAGGGAGGGAGAGAGACGGAGAGAGGGAGAGAGAGGGAGGGAGGGAGAATGGAGAAAAAAGGAGAGAGAAGCAAGGTCATTACAGGCATAACCAATTTACAAATGTTTCACAATTTTATAAAAGATAAATTTAAGGTTTTTCTATCATGAAAAAAGTGTTCAGAAAATGCGTTTGCTAAATTTGGTAAAAGAATGAATTATTCATTCGATTTAAATTGCATTGCAAGTCTTACAACAATCAACAATCTGGTTGAGATCACTACGTTCCGATTAAACAAATACTGTTCCTTACTCTCAATTCTAAATAAAAATATCTAGTACCCCAATAATAAAGGAAAACAGTGAGAAGAGGAACACACATACACACACACACACACACACACACATACACGCACACACACAAGCACGCACACACACATTATGAACACACACCTGTCACATGGATGTACTGAGGCTTGTTCTCTGAGGGGAAGTTGAAAGCTGAGGCTGAGAACTTGTCCTGAACGAAACCAAACCTGAGAGAGAGAGAGCAACGGGGGAGGATCACAAACAGCACTAACGCTGGGGTCTCTATTCTTCAGCAGAGTCGCACGCTCCCCTCCAGGGGGTGGCACTGGCAGTGTTTGGATCAGCGCTCACCTGTAGAGTATGGCTTCCTGAAACAGCTGCATTCTGTCCCAGTACGTCTCGGGTTCAAAACCTGACAGGGTCACAAAGTGGTCATTAATGACATCAGAATGTCTCACACAGGCTGGACAGCGTAATGATGTAATAGGCATGTATGAATAGGATTGTGTGTGCGTGTGTGTGTGTGTGTGTGAGCATGTGTGCGTGTGTGTGCGCGCGCGAGTGTGTGTGAGTGTGTGTGTGTGTGTGAGTGTGTGTGAGATAGTGTGTGTGCGCGTGTGTGTGTGTGTGTGTGTGCGTGCGTGTGTGTGTGTGTGTGTGTATGTGCGTGCGTGTGCGTGTTCGAGTGTGAGTGAGTCTGTGTGTGTGAGTGTGAGTGTGTGTGTGCACGTGCGTGTGGATGTGCGTGCGTGTGTGTGCGTGCGCGCATGCGTGTGTGTGTGTGTGTGTGAGCATGTGAGTGCGTGTGTGTGTGCGCGTGCGTGTGTAGCTTGCTCCTCACCCTCGAACAGGTTGTCACTGCCCTCTCGTAGCAGACACTGCAGGTTCAGGGGGATGAAGAGCTGGGCGCGCAGCGGGTCTCCATAGAGATAGGAGGGCAGGGCGAAGGGTACCTCCAGGACAGGAACTAGCAGGAAGCCACACGACGCCGCCTTCCTGTGCCAGCCTTGCACCTGCAGGAGCACCAAACATAACCGTCAGCTACGGTTACCACCTACCTATACCTACACCTCTGTAATCGCTGACTCTAGCGGACTAAACCTCCATAATGGCCGACTCTAGTGGACTACACCTCTAATGGCTGACTCTAGTGGACTACACCTCTAATGGCTGACCCCAGTGGACTACACCTCTAATGGCTGACTCTGGCGGACTACACCTCTAATGGCTGACTCTAGTGGACTACACCTCTATAATGGCTGACTAGTGGACTACACCTCTAATGGCTGACTCTAGTGGACTACACCTCTATAATGGCTGACTAGTGGACTACACCTCTAATGGCTGACTGGTGGACTACACCTCTAATGGCTGACTGGTGGACTACACCTCTAATGGCAGACTCTAGTGGACTACACCTCTAATGGCCGACCCCAGTGGACTACACCTCTAATGGCTGACTGGTGGACTACACCTCTAATGGCTGACTCTAGTGGACTACACCTCTAATGGCTGACTCTAGTGGACTACACCTCTAATGGCTGACTCTAGTGGACTACACCTCTAATGGCTGACTAGTGGACTACACCTCTAATGGCTGACTAGTGGACTACACCTCTAATGGCTGACTCTAGTGGACTACACCTCTAATGGCCGCGGCGCTCACCATCTCGAACAGCACGGCGGCGGTCACGGCCATCCAGTGCAGCTTGATCTCGAAGGCGGCGCAGGGGGAGAAGGTGCCGTGGTAGTAGCAGCTGCACCACTCGGTGCGGCTGCTGCGGTTGTTCACGTCCACGTCCAGCGTGACGGTCTTCTGCTCGGGCACGCTGGCGGCTGGGGACCACCAAGCCAACACGCGCGAGAAGGGCATGAGAGGAGCGAACCACCGCGGAAAAGGAGGAGCGCGAGGAAGGAGCGAGCGTGAGGAAGAGGGGCAAAAGGAAGGAAATGGCATAGCACAAGGAATGAGTGCAGTTTGAGGTCGACTCAGTCAGAACAGAATCGATACAAATCCTCACTCTGCAAATACCCGTATTTCCTGTTTTTTTAATCTGAATTCGTGAAGAGTAATTATGAATTATACAAGAAGACGCATTGTGATACTTACCAATGGTAAACACAAAACAACAGAGGGAACACAGACTAATACATTTACAAAAGGTCAATAAAAATGTTCATCATTCAAATGAGAGGTTAAAACAAGAATGTCGATTCAGGCATTTTGATAATAAACAAGAAACAGACATAGTTCACATTTTCATACTACAGTAATATTTATGCTATTGAAAAGATAAAAAT